>NW_027672281.1:0-87000 GCF_964165515.1 Mesoplodon bidens
CAGCCCTCAGGGAATCACATTGCAGAATATGGACCTCGCTAAGACAGAATATTCGCCAAGGAAAAAAAGGACACAATGCCATTTGCAGCACCGTAGATGAGTCTCGAGGTAATCACGTGACTTGGAGTAAGTCAGAAAGTGAAAGACACATATCATATCATATCACTTATAGGTGTTACCTATAAATTGATACCAGGGCAAATATTTCCACGGAGAAGGGCAATCACAGATTCATTAAACAAACTTATGGTTCACCAAAGGAAAGGTGTGAGGATTGAATTCATTACGATATTGGGGTTAACAGACAGATACAAACACAGTAGACGTATATAATCACCAAAGACCTACGGAGTACCAAGAGAAGACTACTCAACATTCTGTGATAACGTACATGGGAAAAGGATCCCAGGAAGAACAGACATAAGTATATGTGTAAAAGAACCACCTCTTCCACACCTACAACAAGCTAAACGTTGTACTCAAATTTGCTGTAATAAAAAATAAAAAATTAAATTAAGAACCCGAACAAGAAGTAGTGAGACAAACTTGAGGGGCTTTCTCCTGGCACATTCCGTTCTACATTCCAATCTAGAACACGACTTCCATTGAGGCTCTTCTGCCCTAGTAACCAGATTTGGTAAGGGAGAACTGCTGCCACCTTGTGGCCGTTTCACACAACTGCAGGTTTAATGCCAGCGCTAATGGTCAGTGCATATTCCAAATCACTACAGGCCTGTAAATGACACCTGCCCTGAAAACAATTCCTGGGGTCATATATCGACCAAAAAATTCAAAAGACGTCCATATTTCAAAACGACAGTTTCAAGAGGCATATTTCACGCACATTAGTGTTCTGCTTCTTTTGCTTTCTTTCTTTCTTTGTTAAAAAAAACGGGAATGGAGAAAGGCAACCCTCAGAATGGGCGAAAACGTTCACAAACGAATCAATGGACAAAGGTTTAATCTCCAATATATATAAACAGCTCATGCAGCTTAATATTAATAAAACAAACAACCCAATACAAAAATGGGCAGAAGATCTAAAGAGACGTTTCTTCAAAGAAGACACAGAGATGGCCAAGACGCACATGAAAAGCTGCTCAACATCACTAATTATTAGAGAAATGCCAATCAAAACTACAATGAGGTAAGACCTCACACCTGTTAGAATCGGCATCATCAGATAATCTACAAACAACAAATTCTGGGGAGGGTGTGGACAAAAGGAACCCTCTTCCGCTATTGGTGGGAATGTAAATTGATACAGTCACTATGGAGAACAGTATGGAGGTTCCTTTAAAAAACTAAAAAGAGAATTACCATAGGATCCAGCAATCCCACTTCTGGGCATATACCCAGAGAAAACCATAAATCACAGAGACACATTCACCACAATGTTCATTGCAGCACTATTTACAATAGCCAGGTTATGGAAGCAACATAAGTGCCCACAGACAGACGAATGGATAAAGATGTGGTACATATATAAAATGGAATATTACTCAGCCATAAAAAGGAATGAAACTGGGTCATTTGTAGAGAAGTTGATGGATCTAGAGACTGTCATACAGAGTGAAGTAAGCCAGAAAGAGAAAAACAAATATTGTATATTAATGCCTATATGTGGAACCTAGAAAAATGGTAGAGATGAACTGGTTTGCAGGGCAGAAATAGAGACACAGAGGTAGAGAACAAACGTATGGACACAAAGTGGGGGAAGCCATGGGGTGGTGGTGGTGGGATGAGTTGGGAGATTAGGATTGACCTGTATACATGTCTATGCATAAAATAGATAACTAATAATAACCTACTGTATAAAAAAATAACTAAAATTAAATTTCAAAATTTTAAAAAATAAAATGTAAAAATAAAACAGAAAAAAAGTTCTTCCATTCACACTGATGTATTTATACGAATGAATTATTTCCATGCTTATATCTATAAATACATAAATGAGGAATAAAATCTAACTTGAACCAAAAAAGAAAAAAAAACTGAACCTAAGAATTATACAGAGGAAAACACTACGAAGGCAATTGCTCCAGTGGTAAACAATTCTGAAATTGGTCAGAGGTGGGGAATCATCTCCCATACAGCCAGCAGCCCCGCCCGCCCACGCAAGGAGCATCCTCATTGCAAAGCTGGGAGACCGTGCCGAGGCCTCTGTGAGTAAACGTGAGCTGAGCCCCAGGCCAGATGCTGCTGAACTGTTCCCACCCTTCCCAGGTGAAACACCTGAATATGTACAAGGGCTTGAAAGCCTAGAGGAAGGGCCGTGGAGCCACACCAGCGACAGCACGCAGGCCAACTTGGTGCCTGCAGGTCAGCCAGGATGGTACTGGCCACGGGCGCTCTTCTGGAAGCTTTCTATTGCCCTGCCTGAGATACCCCTCCTGTCCCGGCCCCCACTCCTTTTTTTCCTTCCTCACCTCAGCCCGGAGAGATATTCCAGTGGAAGTTATGGGTGACACATCCTCTTCTTTACAGGTGGCAGCCTGGCAACTCCTGCCGAAAGTCCAGCACAGCCCCACTCACACCGGGCCACCCACAAAGCCGTGGACCCTCACACCCTCCCACCAGCACAGCCCCGAGACTGCTGACGGGGCAGAGAATATGGAGTCAGGCACAGCTGCAGGGGCTATTGCTGCCTGGAGTGCTGTTTATATTGACCTCAACCCAGGCACACCTGGGGAGGGCTTGCCGGCAGGGTCAGGCTGCCCAGGTCAGCTAATCCTCAGCCCTCAGGGAATCACATTGCAGAAAATGGACCTCGCTAAGACAGAATATTCGCCAAGGAGAAAAAGGACACAATGCCATTTGCAGCACCGTAGATGAGTCTCGAGGTAATCACGTGACTTGGAGTAAGTCAGAAAGTGAAAGACAAATATCATATCATAGCACTTATAGGTGTTACCTATAAATTGATACCAGGGCAGATATTTCCACGGAGAAGGGCAATCACAGATTCATTAAACAAACTTATGTTTCACCAAAGGAAAGGTGTGAGGATTGAATTCATTACGATATTGGGGTTAACAGACATATACAAACACAGTAGACGTATATAATCACCAAAGACCTACGGAGTACCAAGAGAAGACTACTCAACATTCTGTCATAACGTACATGGGAAAAGGATCCCAGGAAGAACAGACATATGTATATGTGTAAAAGAACCACCACTTGCCCACCTACAACAAGCTAAACGTTGTACTCAAACTTGCTGTAATAAAAAATAAAAAATTAAATTAAGAACACGAACAAGAAGTAGTGAGACAAACTTGAGGGCCTTTCTCCTGGCACATTCCGTTCTACATTCCAATCTAGAACACGACTTCCATTGAGTCTCTGCTGCCCTAGTAACCAGAATTGGTAAGGGAGAACTGCGGCCACCTTGTGGCCGTTTCACACAACTGCAGGTTTAATGCCAGCGCTAATGGTCAGTGGATATTCCAAATCATTACAGGCCTGTAAATGACACCTGCCCTGAAAACAAATCCTGGGGTCATATATCGACCAAAAAATTCAAAAGACGTCCATATTTCAAAACGACAGTTTCAAGAGGCATATTACACGCACATTAGTGTTCTGCTTCTTTTGCTTTCTTTCTTTCTTTGTTAAAAAAAACGGGAATGGAGAAAGGCAACCCTCAGAATGGGCGAAAACGTTCACAAACGAATCAATGGACAAAGGTTTAATCTCCAATATATATAAACAGCTCATGCAGCTTAATATTAATAAAACAAACAACCCAATACAAAAATGGGCAGAAGATCTAAAGAGACGTTTCTTCAAAGAAGACACAGAGATGGCCAAGACGCACATGAAAAGCTGCTCAACATCACTAATTATTAGAGAAATGCAAATCAAAACTACAATGAGGTAAGACCTCACACCTGTTAGAATCGGCATCATCAGATAATCTACAAACAACAAACTCTGGGGAGGTTGTGGACAAAAGGAACCCTCTTCCGCTATTGGTGGGAATGTAAATTGATACAGTCACTATGGAGAACAGTATGGAGGTTCCTTTAAAAAACTAAAAAGAGAATTACCATAGGATCCAGCAATCCCACTTCTGGGCATATACCCAGAGAAAACCATAAATCACAAAGACACATTCACCACAATGTTCATTGCAGCACTATTTACAATAGCCAGGTAATGGAAGCAACCTAAATGCCCACAGACAGACGAATGGATAAAGATGTGGTACATATACAAAATGGAATATTACTCAGCCATAAAAAGGAATGAAACTGGGTCATTTGTAGAGAAGTTGATGGATCTAGAGACTGTCATACAGAGTGAAGTAAGTCAGAAAGAGAAAACCAAATATTGTATATTATTGCCTATATGTGGAACCTAGAAAAATGGTGGAGATGAACTGGTTTGCAGGGCAGAAATAGAGACACAGAGGTAGAGAACAAACGTATGGACACAAAGTGGGGGAAGCCATGGGGTGGTGGTGGTGGGATGAGTTGGGAGATTAGGATTGACCTGTATACATATCTATGCATAAAATAGATAACTAATAATAACCTACTGTATAAAAAAAATAACTAAAATTAAATTTCAAAATTTTAAAAAATAAAATGTAAAAATAAAACAGAAAAAAAGTTCTTCCATTCACACTGATGTATTTATACGAATGAATTATTTCCATGCTTATATCTATAAATACATAAATGAGGAATAAAATCTAACTTGAACCAAAAAAGAAAAAAAAACTGAACCTAAGAATTATACAGAGGAAAACACTACGAAGGCACTTGCTCCAGTGGTAAACAATTCTGAAATTGGTCAGAGGTGGGGAATCATCTCCCATACATCCAGCAGCGCCCGCCGCCCACGCAAGGAGCATCCTCATTGCAAAGCTGGGAGACAGTGCCGAGGCCTCTGTGAGTAAACGTGAGCTGAGCCCCAGGCCAGATGCTGCTGAACTGTTCCCACCCTTCCCAGGTGAAACACATGAATATGTACAAGGGCTTGAAAGCCTAGAGGAAGGGCCGTGGAGCCACACCAGCGACAGCACGCAGGCCAACTTGGTGCCTGCAGGTCAGCCAGGATGGTACTGCCACGGGCGCTCTTCTGGAAGCTTTCTATTGCCCTGCCTGAGATACCCCTCCTGTCCCGGCCCCCACTCCTTTTTTTCCTTCCTCACCTCAGCCCGGAGAGATATTCCAGTGGAAGTTATGGGTGACACATCCTCTTCTTTACAGGTGGCAGCCTGGCAACTCCTGCCGAAAGTCCAGCAGAGCCACACTCTCACCGGGCCACCCACAAAGCCGTGGACCCTCACACCCTCCCACCAGCACAGCCCCGAGACTGCTGACGGGGCAGAGAATATGGAGTAAGGCACAGCTGCAGGGGCTATTGCTGCCTGGAGTGCTGTTTATATTGACCTCAACCCAGGCACACCTGGGGAGGGCTTGCCGGCAGGGTCAGGCTGCCCAGGTCAGCTAATCCTCAGCCCTCAGGGAATCACATTGCAGAAAATGGACCTCGCTAAGACAGAATATTCGCCAAGGAGAAAAAGGACACAATGCCATTTGCAGCACCGTAGATGAGTCTCGAGGTAATCACGTGACTTGGAGTAAGTCAGAAAGTGAAAGACAAATATCATATCATAGCACTTATAGGTGTTACCTATAAATTGATACCAGGGCAGATATTTCCACGGAGAAGGGCAATCACAGATTCATTAAACAAACTTATGGTTCACCAAAGGAAAGGTGTGAGGATTGAATTCATTACGATATTGGGGTTAACAGACATATACAAACACAGTAGACGTATATAATCACCAAAGACCTACGGAGTACCAAGAGAAGACTACTCAACATTCTGTCATAACGTACATGGGAAAAGGATCCCAGGAAGAACAGACATATGTATATGTGTAAAAGAACCACCTCTTGCACACCTACAACAAGCTAAACGTTGTACTCAAACTTGCTGTAATAAAAAATAAAAAATTAAATTAAGAACACGAACAAGAAGTAGTGAGACAAACTTGACGGGCTTTCTCCTGGCACATTCCGTTCTACATTCCAATCTAGAACACGACTTCCATTGAGTCTCTGCTGCCCTAGTAACCAGAATTGGTAAGGGAGAACTGCAGCCACCTTGTGGCCGTTTCACACAACTGCAGGTTTAATGCCAGCGCTAATGGTCAGTGGATATTCCAAATCATTACAGGCCTGTAAATGACACCTGCCCTGAAAACAAATCCTGGGGTCATATATCGACCAAAAAATTCAAAAGACGTCCATATTTCAAAACGACAGTTTCAAGAGGCATATTACACGCACATTAGTGTTCTGCTTCTTTTGCTTTCTTTCTTTCTTTGTTAAAAAAAACGGGAATGGAGAAAGGCAACCCTCAGAATGGGCGAAAACGTTCACAAACGAATCAATGGACAAAGGTTTAATCTCCAATATATATAAACAGCTCATGCAGCTTAATATTAATAAAACAAACAACCCAATACAAAAATGGGCAGAAGATCTAAAGAGACGTTTCTTCAAAGAAGACACAGAGATGGCCAAGACGCACTTGAAAAGCTGCTCAACATCACTAATTATTAGAGAAATGCAAATCAAAACTACAATGAGGTAAGAACTCACACCTGTTAGAATCGGCATCATCAGATAATCTACAAACAACAAACTCTGGGGAGGGTGTGGACAAAAGGAACCCTCTTCCGCTATTGGTGGGAATGTAAATTGATACAGTCACTATGGAGAACAGTATGGAGGTTCCTTTAAAAAACTAAAAAGAGAATTACCATAGGATCCAGCAATCCCACTTCTGGGCATATACCCAGAGAAAACCATAAATCACAAAGACACATTCACCACAATGTTCATTGCAGCACTATTTACAATAGCCAGGTAATGGAAGCAACCTAAATGCCCACAGACAGACGAATGGATAAAGATGTGGTACATATACAAAATGGAATATTACTCAGCCATAAAAAGGAATGAAACTGGGTCATTTGTAGAGAAGTTGATGGATCTAGAGACTGTCATACAGAGTGAAGTAAGTCAGAAAGAGAAAACCAAATATTGTATATTAATGCCTATATGTGGAACCTAGAAAAATGGTGGAGATGAACTGGTTTGCAGGGCAGAAATAGAGACACAGAGGTAGAGAACAAACGTATGGACACAAAGTGGGGGAAGCCATGGGGTGGTGGTGGTGGGATGAGTTGGGAGATTAGGATTGACCTGTATACATGTCTATGCATAAAATAGATAACTAATAATAACCTACTGTATAAAAAAATAACTAAAATTAAATTTCAAAATTTAAAAAAATAAAATGTAAAAATAAAACAGAAAAAAAGTTCTTCCATTCACACTGATGTATTTATAAGAATGAATTATTTCCATGCTTATATCTATAAATACATAAATGAGGAATAAAATCTAACTTGAACCAAAAAAGAAAAAAAAAAAACTGAACCTAACAGTTATACAGAGGAAAACACTACAAAGGCACTTGCTCCAGTGGTAAACAATTCTGAAATTGGTCAGAGGTGGGGAATCATCTCCCATACAGCCAGCAGCCCCGCCCGCCCACGCAAGGAGCATCCTCATTGCAAAGCTGGGAGACCGTGCCGAGGCCTCTGTGAGTAAACGTGAGCTGAGCCCCAGGCCAGATGCTGCTGAACTGTTCCCACCCTTCCCAGGTGAAACACCTGAATATGTACAAGGGCTTGAAAGCCTAGAGGAAGGGCCGTGGAGCCACACCAGCGACAGCACGCAGGCCAACTTGGTGCCTGCAGGTCAGCCAGGATGGTACTGACCACGGGCGCTCTTCTGGAAGCTTTCTATTGCCCTGCCTGAGATACCCCTCCTGTCCCGGCACCCACTCCTTTTTTTCCTTCCTCACCTCAGCCCGGAGAGATATTCCAGTGGAAGTTATGGGTGACACATCCTCTTCTTTACAGGTGGCAGCCTGGCAACTCCTGCCGAAAGTCCAGCAGAGCCCCACTCACACCGGGCCACCCACAAAGCCGTGGACCCTCACACCCTCCCACCAGCACAGCCCCGAGACTGCTGACGGGGCAGAGAATATGGAGTAAGGCACAGCTGCAGGGGCTATTGCTGCCTGGAGTGCTGTTTATATTGACCTCAACCCAGGCACACCTGGGGAGGGCTTGCCGGCAGGGTCAGGCTGCCCAGGTCAGCTAATCCTCAGCCCTCAGGGAATCACATTGCAGAAAATGGACATCGCTAAGACAGAATATTCGCCAAGGAGAAAAAGGACACAATGCCATTTGCAGCACCGTAGATGAGTCTCGAGGTAATCACGTGACTTGGAGTAAGTCAGAAAGTGAAAGACAAATATCATATCATAGCACTTATAGGTGTTACCTATAAATTGATACCAGGGCAGATATTTCCACGGAGAAGGGCAATCACAGATTCATTAAACAAACTTATGGTTCACCAAAGGAAAGGTGTGAGGATTGAATTCATTACGATATAGGGGTTAACAGACAGATACAAACACAGTAGACGTATATAATCACCAAAGACCTACGGAGTACCAAGAGAAGACTACTCAACATTCTGTCATAACGTACATGGGAAAAGGATCCCAGGAAGAACAGACATATGTATATGTGTAAAAGAACCACCTCTTGCACACCTACAACAAGCTAAACGTTGTACTCAAACTTGCTGTAATAAAAAATAAAAAATTAAATTAAGAACACGAACAAGAAGTAGTGAGACAAACTTGAGGGGCTTTCTCCTGGCACATTCCGTTCTACATTCCAATCTAGAACACGACTTCCATTGAGTCTCTGCTGCCCTAGTAACCAGAATTGGTAAGGGAGAACTGCTGCCACCTTGTGGCCGTTTCACACAACTGCAGGTTTAATGCCAGCGCTAATGGTCAGTGGATATTCCAAATCATTACAGGCCTGTAAATGACACCTGCCCTGAAAACAAATCCTGGGGTCATATATCGACCAAAAAATTCAAAAGACGTCCATATTTCAAAACGACAGTTTCAAGAGGCATATTACACGCACATTAGTGTTCTGCTTCTTTTGCTTTCTTTCTTTCTTTGTTAAAAAAAACGGGAATGGAGAAAGGCAACCCTCAGAATGGGCGAAAACGTTCACAAACGAATCAATGGACAAAGGTTTAATCTCCAATATATATAAACAGCTCATGCAGCTTAATATTAATAAAACAAACAACCCAATACAAAAATGGGCAGAAGATCTAAAGAGACGTTTCTTCAAAGAAGACACAGAGATGGCCAAGACGCACATGAAAAGCTGCTCAACATCACTAATTATTAGAGAAATGCAAATCAAAACTACAATGAGGTAAGACCTCACACCTGTTAGAATCGGCATCATCAGATAATCTACAAACAACAAACTCTGGGGAGGGTGTGGACAAAAGGAACCCTCTTCCGCTATTGGTGGGAATGTAAATTGATACAGTCACTATGGAGAACAGTATGGAGGTTCCTTTAAAAAACTAAAAAGAGAATTACCATAGGATCCAGCAATCCCACTTCTGGGCATATACCCAGAGAAAACCATAAATCACAAAGACACATTCACCACAATGTTCATTGAAGCACTATTTACAATAGCCAGGTAATGGAAGCAACCTAAATGCCCACAGACAGACGAATGGATAAAGATGTGGTACATATACAAAATGGAATATTACTCAGCCATAAAAAGGAATGAAACTGGGTCATTTGTAGAGAAGTTGATGGATCTAGAGACTGTCATACAGAGTGAAGTAAGTCAGAAAGAGAAAAACAAATATTGTATATTAATGCCTATATGTGGAACCTAGAAAAATGGTACAGATGAACTGGTTTGCAGGGCAGAAATAGAGACACAGAGGTAGAGAACAAACGTATGGACACAAAGTGGGGAAAGCCATGGGGTGGTGGTGTTGGGATGAGTTGGGAGATTGGGATTGACCTGTATACATGTCTATGCATAAAATAGATAACTAATAATAACCTACTGTATAAAAAAATAAATAAATTAAATTTCAAAATTTTTAAAAATAAAATGTAAAAATAAAACAGAAAAAAAGTTCTTCCATTCACACTGATGTATTTATAAGAATGAATTATTTCCATGCTTATATCCATAAATACATAAAAGAGGAATAAAATCTAACTTGAACCAAAAAAGAAAAAAAAAAGCTGAACCTAACAGTTATACAGAGGGAAACACAACCAAGGCACTTGCTCCAGTGGTAAACAATTCTGATATTGGTCAGAGGTGGGGAATCATCCCCCATACAGCCAGCAGCCCCGCCCGCCCACGCAAGGAGCGTCCTTATTGCAAAGCTGTGGGACTGTGCCGAGGCCTCTGTGAGTACACGTGAGCTGAGCCCCAGGCCAGCTGCTGCTGAACTGTTCCCACCCTTCCCAGGTGAAACACCTGAATATGTACAAGGGCTTGAAAGCCTAGAGGAAGGGCCGTGGAGCCACACCAGCGACAGCACGGAGGCCAACTTGGTGCCTGCAGGTCAGCCAGGATGGTCCTGGCCACGGGCGCTCTTCTGGAAGTTTTCCATTGCCCTGCCTGAGATACCCTTCCTGTCCCGGCCCCCACTCCTTTTTTTCCTTCCTCACCTCAGCCCGGAGAGATATTCCAGTGGAAGTTATGGGTGACACATCCTCTTCTTTACAGGTGGCAGCCTGGCAACTCCTGCAGAAAGTCCAGCAGAGCCCCACTCACACCGGGCCACCCACAAAGCCGTGGACCCTCACAGCGACCCAGCAGCACACCCCCGAGACTGCTGACGGGGCAGAGAATATGGAGTCAGGCACAGCTGCAGGGGCTATTGCTGCCTGGAGTGCTGTTTATATTGACCTCAACCCAGGCACACCTGGGGTGGGCTTGCCGGCAGGGTCAGGCAGCCCAGGTCAGCTAATCCTCAGCCCTCAGGGAATCACATTGCAGAAAATGGACCTCGCTAAGACAGAATATTCGCCAAGGAAAAAAAGGACACAATGCCATTTGCAGCACCGTAGATGAGTCTAGAGGTAATCACGTGACTTGGAGTAAGTCAGAAAGTGAAAGACACATATCATATCCTATCACTAATAGGTGTTACCTGTAAATTGATACCAGGGCAGATATTTCCACGGAGAAGGGCAATCACAGATTCATTAAACAAACTTATGGTTCACCAAAGGAAAGGTGTGAGGATTGAATTCATTACGATATTGGTTTTGACAGACATATACAAACACAGTAGACGTATATAATCACCAAAGACCTACGGATTACCAAGAGAAGACTACTCAACATTCTGTCATAACGTACATGGGAAACGGATCCCAGGAAGAACAGACATATGTATTTGTGTAAAAGAACCACCTCTTGCACACCTACAACAAGCTAAACGTTGTTCTCAAACTTGCTGTAATAAAAAATAAAAAATTAAATTAAAAACACGAACAATAAGTACTGAGACAAACTTGAGGGGCTTTCTCCTGGCACATTCCGTTCTACATTCCAATCTAGAACGCGACTTCCATTGAGTCTCTGCTGCCCTAGTAACCAGGCTTGGTAAGGGAGAACTGCTGCCACCTTGTGGCCGTTTCACACAACAGCAGCTTTAATCCCAGCGCTAATGGTCAGTGGATATTCCAAATCATTACAGGCCTGTAAATGTCACCTGCCCTGAAAACAAATCCTGGGGTCATATATCGACCAAAAAATTCAAAAGACGTCCATATTTCAAAACGACAGTTTCAAGAGGCATATTTCACGCACATTAGTGTTCTGCTTCTTTTGCTTGCTTGCTTTCTTTGTTAAAAAAACGGGAATGGAAAAAGGCAACCCTCAGAATGGGCGAAAACGTTCACAAACGAATCAATGGACAAAGGTTTAATCTCCAATATATATAAACAGCTCATGCAGCTTAATATTAATAAAACAAACAACCCAATACAAAAATGGGCAGAAGATCTAAATAGACGTTACTTCAAAGTAGACACAGAGATGGCCAAGACGCACATGACAAGCTGCTCAACATCACTAATTATTAGAGAAATGCAAATCAAAACTACAATGAGGTAAGACCTCACACCAGTTAGAATCGGAATCATCAGATAATCTACAAACAACAAATTCTGGCGAGGGTGTGGACAAAAGGAACCCTCTTCCGCTATTGGTGTGAATGTAAATTGATACAGTCACTATGGAGAACAGTATGGAGGTTCCTTTAAAAAACTAAAAAGAGAATTACCATAGGATCCAGCAATCCCACTTCTGGGCATATACCCAGAGAAAACCATAAATCACAGAGACACATTCACCACAATGTTCATTGCAGCACTATTTACAATAGCCAGGTAATGGAAGCAACCTAAATGGCCACAGACAGACGAATGGATAAAGATGTGGTACATATATAAAATGGAATATTACTCAGCCATAAAAAGGAATGAAACTGGGTCATTTGTAGAGAAGTTTACGGATCTAGCGACTGTCATACAGAGTGAAGTAAGTCAGAAAGAGAAAAACAAATATTGTATATTAATGCCTATATTTGGAACCTAGAAAAAATGGTACAGATGAACTGGTTTGCAGGGCAGAAATAGGGACACAGAGGCAGAGAGCAAACGTATGGACACAAAGTGGGGGAAGCCATGGGGTGGTGGTGGTGGGATGAGTTGGGAGATTGGGATTGACCTGTATACATGTCTAGGCATAAAATAGATAACTAATAATAACCTACTGTATAAAAAAATAAATAAAATTAAATTTCAAAATTTTTAAAAATATAATGTAAAAATAAAACAGAAAAAAAGTTCTTCCATTCACACTGATGTATTTATAAGAATGAATTAGTTCCATGCTTATATCCATAAATACATAAAAGGGGAATTAAATCTAACTTGAACCAAAAAAGAAAAAAAAGCTGAACCTAACAGTTATACAGAGGGAAACACAACCAAGGCACTTGCTCCAGTGGTAAACAGTTCTGAAATTGGTCAGAGGTGGGGAATCATCCCCCATACAGCCAGCAGCCCCGCCCGCCCACTCAAGGAGCGTCCTTATTGCAAAGCTGTGGGACCGTGCCGAGGCCTCTGTGAGTAAACGTGAGCTGAGCCCCAGGCCAGCTGCTGCTGAACTGTTCCCACCCTTCCCAGGTGAAACACCTGAATATGTACAAGGGCTTGAAAGCCTAGAGGAATGGCCGTGGAGCCACACCAGCGACAGCACGCAGGCCAACTTGGTGCCTGCAGGTCAGCCAGGATGGTCCCGGCCACGGGCGCTATTCTGGAAGCTTTCCATTGGCCTGCCTGAGATACCCCTCCTGTCCCGGCACCCACTCCTTTTTTTCCTTCCTCACCTCAGCCCGGAGAGATATTCCAGTGGAATTTATGGGTGACACATCCTCTTCTTTACAGGTGGCAGCCTGGCAACTCCTGCAGAAAGTCCCGCAGAGCCCCACTCACACCGGGCCACCCACAAAGCCGTGGACCCTCACAGCGTCCCAGCAGCACAGCCCCGAGACTGCTGACGGGGCAGAGTATATGGTGTCAGGCACAGCCTCAGGGGCTATTGCTGCCTGGAGTGCTGTTTATATTGACCTCAACCCAGGCACACCTGGGGAGGGCTTGCCGGCAGGGTCAGGCTGCCCAGGTCAGCTAATCCTCAGCCCTCAGGGAATCACATTGCAGAAAATGGACCTCGCTAAGACAGAATGTTCGCCAAGGAAAAAAAGGACACAATGCCATTTGCAGCACCATAGATGAGTCTAGAGGTAATCACGTGACTTGGAGTAAGTCAGAAAGTGAAAGACACATGTCATATCATATCACTTATAGGTGTTACCTATAAATTGATACCAGGGCAGATATTTCCACGGAGAAGGGCAATCACAGATTCATTAAACAAACTTATGGTTCACCAAAGAAAGGTGTGAGGATTGAATTCATTACGATATTGGGGTTAACAGACATATACAAACACAGTAGACGTATATAATCACCAAAGACCTACGGAGTACCAAGAGAAGACTACTCAACATTCTGTCATAACGTACATAGGAAAAGGATCCCAGGAAGAACAGACATATGTATATGTGTAAAAGAACCACCTCTTGCACACCTACAAAAAGCTAAACGTTGTACTCAAACTTGCTGTAATAAAAAATAAAAAATTAAATTAAAAACACGAACAAGAAGTAGTGAGACAAACTTGAGGGGCTTTCTCCTGGCACATTCCGTTCTACATTCCAATCTAGAACGCGACTTCCATTGAGGCTCTGCTGCCCTAGTAACCAGCTTTGGTAAGGGAGAACTGCTGCCACCTTGTGGCCGTTTCACACAAGAGCAGCTTTAATCCCAGCGCTAATGGTCAGTGGATATTCCAAATCATTACAGGCCTGTAAATGACACCTGCCCTGAAAACAAATCCTGGGGTCATATATCGACCAAAAAATTCAAAAGACGTCCATATTTCAAAACGACAGTTTCAAGAGGCATATTTCACGCACATTAGTGTTCTGCTTCTTTTGCTTGCTTACTTTGTTAAAAAAACGGGAATGGAAAAAGGCAACCCTCAGAATGGGCAAAAACGTTCACAAACGAATCAATGGACAAAGGTTTAATCTCCAATATATATAAACAGTTCATGCAGCTTAATATTAATAAAACAAACAACCCAGTACAAAAATGGGCAGAAGATCTAAAGAGACGTTTCTTCAAAGAAGACACAGAGATGGCCAAGACGCACATGACAAGCTGCTCAACATCACTAATTATTAGAGAAATGCAAATCAAAACTACAATGAGGTAAGACCTCACACCAGTTAGAATCGGCATCATCAGATAATCTACAAACAACAAATTCTGGGGAGGGTGTGGACAAAAGGAACCCTCTTCCGCTATTGGTGGGAATGTAAATTGATACAGTCACTATGGAGAACAGTATGGAGGTTCCTTTAAAAAACTAAAAAGAGAATTACCATAGGATCCAGCAATCCCACTTCTGGGCATTTACCCAGAGAAAACCATAAATCACATAGACACAATCACCACAATGTTCATTGCAGCACTATTTACAATAGCCAGGTAAAGAAAGCAACCTAAATGCCCACAGACAGACGAATGGATAAAGATGTGGTACATATATAAAATGGAATATTACTCAGCCATAAAAAGGAATGAAACTGGGTCATTTGTAGAGATGTTGATGGATCTAGAGACTGTCATACAGAGTGAAGTAAGTCAGAAAGAGAAAAACAAATATTGTATGTTAATGCCTATATGTGGAACCTAGAAAAACGGTACAGATGAACTGGTTTGCAGGGCAGAAATAGAGACACAGAGGCAGAGAACAAACGTATGGACACAAAGTGGGGGAAGCCATGGGGTGGTGGTGGTGGGATGAGTTGGGAGATTGGGATTGACCTGTATACATGTCTATGCATAAAATAGATAACTAATAATAACCTACTGTATAAAAAAATAACTAAAATTAAATTTCAAAATTTTTAAAAATATAATGTAAAAATAAAACAGAAAAAAAGTACTTCCATTCACACTGATGTATTTATAAGAATGAATTAGTTCCATGCTTATATCCGTAAATACATAAAAGGGGAATAAAATCTAACTTGAACCAAAAAAGAAAAAAAAAGCTGAACCTAACAGTTATACAGAGGGAAACACAACCAAGGCACTTGCTCCAGTGGTAAACAATTCTGAAATTGGTCAGAGGTGGCGAATCATCCCCCATACAGCCAGCAGCCCCGCCCGCCCATGCAAGGAGCGTCCTTATTGCAAAGCTGTGGGACCGTGGCGAGGCCTCTGTCAGTACACGTGAGCTGAGCCCCAGGCCAGCTGCTGCTGAACTGTTCCCACCCTTCCCAGGTGAAACACCTGAATATGTACAAGGGTTTGAAAGCCTAGAGGAAGGGCCGTGGAGCCACACGAGCGACAGCACGCAGGCCAACCTGGTGCCTGCAGGTCAGCCAGGATGGTCCTGGCCACGGGCGCTCTTCTGGAAGCTTTCCATTGCCCTGCCTGAGATACCCCTCCTGTCCCGGCCCCCACTCCTTTTTTTCCTTCCTCACCTCAGCCCGGAGAGATATTCCAGTGGAAGTTATGGGTGACACATCCTCTTCTTTACAGGTGGCAGCCTGGCAACTCCTGCAGAAAGTCCAGCAGAGCCCCACTCACACCGGGCCACCCACAAAGCCGTGGAGCCTCACACCCTCCCACCAGCACAGCCCCGAGACTGCTGACGGGGCAGAGAATATGGAGTCAGGCATAGCTGCAGGGGCTATTGCTGCCTGGAGTGCTGTTTATATTGACCTCAACCCAGGCACACCTGGGGAGGGCTTGCCGGCAGGGTCAGGCTGCCCAGGTCAGCTAATCCTCAGCCCTCACGGAATCACATTGCAGAAAATGGACCTCGCTAAGACAGAATATTCGCCAAGGAAAAAAAGGACACAATGCCATTTGCAGCACCGTAGATGAGTCTAGAGGTAATCACGTGACTTGGAGTAAGTCAGAAAGTGAAAGACACATATCATATCCTATCACTAATAGGTGCTACCTGTAAATTGATACCAGGGCAGATATTTCCACGGAGAAGGGCAATCACAGATTCATTAAACAAACTTATGGTTCACCAAAGGAAAGGTGTGAGGATTGAATTCATTACGATATTGGTGTTGAAAGACATATACAAACACACTAGACGTATATAATCACCAAAGACCTACGGAGTACCAAGAGAAGACTACTCAACATTCTGTCATAACGTACATGGGAAACGGATCCCAGGAAGAACAGACATATGTATTTGTGTAAAAGAACCACCTCTTGCACACCTACAACAAGCTAAACGTTGTACTCAAACTTGCTGTAATAAAAAATAAAAAATTAAATTAAAAACACGAACAAGAAGTACTGAGACAAACTTGAGGGGCTTTCTCCTGGCACATTCCGTTCTACATTCCAATCTAGTACGCAACTTCCATTGAGTCTCTGCTGCCCTTGTAACCAGCTTTGGTAAGGGAGAACTGCTGCCACCTTGTGGCCGTTTTACACAACAGCAGCTTTAATCCCAGCGCTAATGGTCAGTGGATATTCCAAATCATTACAGGCCTGTAAATGACACCTGCCCTGAAAACAAATCCTGGGGCCATATATCGACCAAAAAATTCAACAGACGTCCATATTTCAAAACGACAGTTTCAAGAGGCATATTTCACGCACATTAGTGTTCTGCTTCTTTTGCTTGCTTGCTTTCTTTGTTAAAAAAACGGGAATGGAAAAAGGCAACCTCAGAATGGGCGAAAACGTTCACAAACGAATCAATGGACAAAGGTTTAATCTCCAATATATATAAACAGCTCATGCAGCTTAATATTAATAAAACAAACAACCCAATACAAAAATGGGCAGAAGATCTAAAGAGACGTTTCTTCAAAGAAGACACAGAGATGGCCAAGACGCACATGAAAAGCTGCTCAACATCACTAATTATTAGAGAAATGCAAATCAAAACAACAATGAGGTAAGACCTCACACCTGTTAGAATCGACATCATCAGATAATCTACAAACAACAAATTCTGGGGAGGGTGTGGACAAAAGGAACCCTCTTCCGCTATTGGTGGGAATGTAAATTGATACAGTCACTATGGAGAACAGTATGGAGGTTCCTTTAAAAAACTAAAAAGAGAATTACCATAGGATCCAGCAATCCCACTTTTGGGCATTTACCCAGAGAAAACCATAAATCACAGAGACACATTCACCACAATGTTCATTGCAGCACTATTTACAATAGCCAGGTAATGGAAGCAACCTAAATGGCCACAGACAGACGAATGGATAAAGATGTGGTACATATATAAAATGGAATATTACTCAGACATAAAAAGGAATGAAACTGAGTCATTTGTAGAGAAGTTGATGGATCTAGAGACTGTCATACAGAGTGAAGTAAGTCAGAAAGAGAAAAACAAATATTGTGTATTAATGCCTATATGTGGAACCTAGAAAAACCGTACAGATGAACTGGTTTGCAGGGCAGAAATAGAGACACAGAGGCAGAGAACAAACGTATGGACACAAAGTGGGGGAAGCCATGGGGTGGTGGTGGTGGGATGAGTTGGGAGATTGGGATTGACCTGTATACATGTCTATGCATAAAATAGATAACTAATAATAACCTACTGTATAAAAAAATAAATAAAATTAAATTTCAAAATTTTTAAAAATATAATGTAAAAATAAAACAGAAAAAAAGTTCTTCCATTCACACTGATGTATTTATAAGAATGAATTAGTTCCATGCTTATATCCATAAATACATAAAAGGGGAATAAAATCTAACTTGAACCAAAAAAGAAAAAAAAAGCTGAATCTAACAGTTATACAGAGGGAAACACAACCAAGGCACCTGCTCCAGTGGTAAACAATTCTGAAATTGGTCAGAGGTGGGGAATCATCCCCCATACAGCCAGCAGCTCCGCCCGCCCACGCAAGGAGCGTCCTTATTGCAAAGCTGTGGGACCGTGGCGAGGCCTCTGTGAGTAAACGTGAGATGTGCCCCAAGCCAGCTGCTGCTGAACTGTTCACACCCTTCCCAGGTGAAACACCTGAATATGTACAAGGGCTTGAAAGCCTAGAGGAAGGGCCGTGGAGCCACACCAGCGACAGCACGCAGGCCAACTTGGTGCCTGCAGGTCAGCCAGGATGGTCCTGGCCACGGGCGCTCTTCTGGAAACTTTCCATTGGCGTGCCTGATATACCCCTCCTGTCCCGGCCCCCACTCCTTTTTTTCCTTCCTCACTTCAGCCCGGAGAGATATTCCAGTGGAAGTTATGGGTGACACATCCTCTTCTTTACAGGTGGCAGCCTGGCAACTCCTGCCGAAAGTCCAGCAGAGCCCCACTCACACCGGGCCACCCACAAAGCCGTGGACCCTCACACCCTCCCACCAACACAGCCCCGAGACTGCTGACGGGGCAGAGAATATGGATTCAGGCACAGCTGCAGGGGCTATTGCTGCCTGGAGTGCTGTTTATATTGACCTCAACCCAGGCACACCTGGGGAGGGCTTGCCGGCAGGGTCAGGCTGCCCAGGTCAGCTAATCCTCAGCCCTCAGGGAATCACATTGCAGAAAATTGACCTCGCTAAGACAGAATGTTCGCAACGGAAAAAAAGGACACAATGCCATTTGCAGCACCATAGATGTCTCTAGAGGTAATCACGTGACTTGGAGTAAGTCAGAAATTGAAAGACACATATCATATCATATCACTTATAGGTGTTACGTATAAATTGATACCAGCACAGATATTTCCACGGAGAAGGGCAATCACAGATTCATTAAACAAACTTATGGTTCACCAAAGAAAGGTGTGAGGATTGAATTCATTAAGATATTGGGGTTAACAGACATATACAAACACAGTAGACGTATATAATCACCAAAGACCTACGGAGTACCAAGAGAAGACTACTCAACATTCTGTCATAACGTACATGGGAAAAGGATCCCAGGAAGAACAGACATATGTATATGTGTAAAAGAACCACCTCTTGCACACCAGAACAAGCTAAACTATGTACTCAAACTTGCTGGAATAAAAAATAAAAAATTAAATTAAAAACACGAACAAGAAGTAGTGAGACAAACTTGAGGGGCTTTCTCCTGGCACATTCCTTTCTACATTCCAATCTAGAACGTGACTTCCATTGAGGCTCTGCTGCCCTAGTAACCAGATTTGGTAAGGGAGAACTGCTGCCACCTTGTGGCCGTTTCACAAAACAGCAGGTTTAATCCCAGCGCTATTGGGCAGTGGATATTCCAAATCATTACAGGCCTGTAAATGACACCTGCCCTGAAAACAAATCCTGGGGTCATATATCGACCAAAAAATTCAAAAGACGTCCATATTTCAAAACGACAGTTTCAAGAGGCATATTTCACGCACATTAGTGCTCTGCTTCTTTTGCTTGCTTTTTTTCTTTGTTAAAAAAACGGGAATGGAAAATGGCAATCCTCAGAATGGTCGAAAATGTTCACAAACGAATCAATGGACAAAGGTTTAATCTCCAATATATATAAACAGCTCATGCAGCTTAATATTAATAAAACAAACAACCCAATACAAAAATGGGCAGAAGATCTAAAGAGACGTTTCTTCAAAGAAGACACAGAGATGGCCAAGACGCACATGAAAAGCTGCTCAACATCACTAATTATTAGAGAAATGCAAATCAAAACTACAATGAGGTAAGACCTCACACCTGTTAGAATCGACATCATCAGATAATCTACAAACAACAAATTCTGGGGAGGGTGTGGACAAAAGGAACCCTCTTCCGCTATTGGTGGGAATGTAAATTGATACAGTCACTATGGAGAACAGTATGGAGGTTCCTTTAAAAAACTAAAAAGAGAATTACCATAGGATCCAGCAATCCCACTTCTGGGCATATACCCAGAGAAAACCATAAATCACAGAGACACATTCACCACAATGTTCATTGCAGCACTATTTACAATAGCCAGGTAATGGAAGCAACCTAAATGGCCACAGACAGACGAATGGATAAAGATGTGGTACATATATAAAATGGAATATTACTCAGCCATAAAAAGGAATGAAACTGGGTCATTTGTAGAGAAGTTTACGGATCTAGCGACTGTCATACAGAGTGAAGTAAGTCAGAAAGAGAAAAACAAATATTGTATATTAATGCCTATATTTGGAACCTAGAAAAAATGGTACAGATGAACTGGTTTGCAGGGCAGAAATAGGGACACAGAGGCAGAGAGCAAACGTATGGACACAAAGTGGGGGAAGCCATGGGGTGGTGGTGGTGGGATGAGTTGGGAGATCGGGATTGACCTGTATACATGTCTAGGCATAAAATAGATAACTAATAATAACCTACTGTATAAAAAAATAAATAAAATTAAATTTCAAAATTTTTAAAAATATAATGTAAAAATAAAACAGAAAAAAAGTTCTTCCATTCACACTGATGTATTTATAAGAATGAATTAGTTCCATGCTTATATCCATAAATACATAAAAGGGGAATTAAATCTAACTTGAACCAAAAAAGAAAAAAAAGCTGAACCTAACAGTTATACAGAGGGAAAAACAACCAAGGCACTTGCTCCAGTGGTAAACAATTCTGAAATTAGTCAGAGGTGGGGAATCATCCCCCATACAGCCAGCAGCCCCGCCCGCCCACTCAAGGAGCGTCCTTATTGCAAAGCTGTGGGACCGTGCCGAGGCCTCTGTGAGTAAACGTGAGCTGAGCCCCAGGCCAGCTGCTGCTGAACTGTTCCCACCCTTCCCAGGTGAAATACCTGAATATGTACAAGGGCTTGAAAGCCTAGAGGAAGGGCCGTGGAGCCACACCAGCGACAGCACGCAGACCAACTTGGTGCCTGCAGGTCAGCCAGGATGGTCCCGGCCACGGGCACTCTTCTGGAAGCTTTCCATTGGCCTGCCTGAGATACCCCTCCTGTCCCGGCACCCACTCCTTTTTTTCCTTCCTCACCTCAGCCCGGAGAGATATTCCAGTGGAAGTTATGGGTGACACATCCTCTTCTTTACAGGTGGCAGCCTGGCAACTCCTGCAGAAAGTCCCGCAGAGCCCCACTCACACCGGGCCACCCACAAAGCCGTGGACCCTCACAGCGTCCCAGCAGCACAGCCCCGAGACTGCTGACGGGGCAGAGTATATGGTGTCAGGCACAGCCTCAGGGGCTATTGCTGCCTGGAGTGCTGTTTATATTGACCTCAACCCAGGCACACCTGGGGAGGGCTTGCCGGCAGGGTCAGGCTGCCCAGGTCAGCTAATCCTCAGCCCTCAGGGAATCACATTGCAGAAAATGGACCTCTCTAAGACAGAATGTTCGCCAAGGAAAAAAAGGACACAATGCCATTTGCAGCACCATAGATGAGTCTAGAGGTAATCACGTGAATTGGAGTAAGTCAGAAAGTGAAAGACACATATCATATCATATCACTTATAGGTGTTACGTATAAATTGATACCAGGGCAGATATTTTCACGGAGAAGGGCAATCACAGATTCATTAAACAAACTTATGGTTCAACAAAGGAAAGGTGTGAGGATTGAATTCATTACGATATTGGGGTTAACAGACATATACAAACACAGTAGACGTATATAATCACCAAAGACCTACGGAGTACCAAGAGAAGACTACTCAACATTCTGTCATAACGTACATGGGAAAAGGATCCCAGGAAGAACAGACAAATGTATATGTGTAAAAGAACCACCTCTTGCACACCTACAAGATGCTAAACGTTGTACTCAAACTTGCTGTAATAAAAAATAAAAAATTAAATTAAAAACACGAACAAGAAGTAGTGAGACAAACTTGAGGGGCTTTCTCCTGGCACATTCCGTTCTACATTCCAATCTAGAACGCAACTTCCATTGAGGCTCTGCTGCCCTAGTAACCAGATATGGTAAGGGAGAACTGCTGCCACCTTGTGGCCGTTTCACACAACAGCAGCTTTAATCCCAGCGCTAATGGTCAGTGGATATTCCAAATCATTACAGGCCTGTAAATGACACCTGCCCTGAAAACAAATCCTGGGGCCATATATCGACCAAAAAATTCAACAGACGTCCATATTTCAAAACGACAGTTTCAAGAGGCATATTTCACGCACATTAGTGTTCTGCTTCTTTTGCTTGCTTTCTTTCTTTGTTAAAAAAACAGGAATGGAAAAAGGCAACCTCAGAATGGGCGAAAACGTTCACAAACGAATCAATGGACAAAGGTTTAATCTCCAATATATATAAACAGCTCATGCAGCTTAATATTAATAAAACAAACAACCCAATACAAAAATGGGCAGAAGATCTAAAGAGACGTTTCTTCAAAGAAGACACAGAGATGGCCAAGACGCACATGAAAAGCTGCTCAACATCACTAATTATTAGAGAAATGCAAATCAAAACAACAATGAGGTAAGACCTCACACCTGTTAGAATCGACATCATCAGATAATCTACAAACAACAAATTCTGGGGAGGGTGTGGACAAAAGGAACCCTCTTCCGCTATTGGTGGGAATGTAAATTGATACAGTCACTATGGAGAACAGTATGGAGGTTCCTTTAAAAAACTAAAAAGAGAATTACCATAGGATCCAGCAATCCCACTTTTGGGCATTTACCCAGAGAAAACCATAAATCACAGAGACACATTCACCACAATGTTCATTGCAGCACTATTTACAATAGCCAGGTAATGGAAGCAACCTAAATGGCCACAGACAGACGAATGGATAAAGATGTGGTACATATATAAAATGGAATATTACTCAGCCATAAAAAGGAATGAAACTGAGTCATTTGTAGAGAAGTTGATGGATCTAGAGACTGTCATACAGAGTGAAGTAAGTCAGAAAGAGAAAAACAAATATTGTGTATTAATGCCTATATGTGGAACCTAGAAAAACCGTACAGATGAACTGGTTTGCAGGGCAGAAATAGAGACACAGAGGCAGAGAACAAACGTATGGACACAAAGTGGGGGAAGCCATGGGGTGGTGGTGGTGGGATGAGTTGGGAGATTGGGATTGACCTGTATACATGTCTATGCATAAAATAGATAACTAATAATAACCTACTGTATAAAAAAATAAATAAAATTTAATTTCAAAATTTTTAAAAATAAAATGTAAAAATAAAACAGAAAAAAGGTTCTTCCATTCACACTGATGTATTTATAAGAATGAATTAGTTCCATGCTTATATCCATAAATACATAAAAGGGGAATATAATCTAACTGGAATCAAAAAAGAAAAAAAAAGCTGAACCTAACAGTTATACAGAGGGAAAAACAACCAAGGCACTTGCTCCAGTGGTAAAGAATTCTGAAATTGGTCAGAGGTGGGGAATCATCCCCCATACAGCCAGCAGCCCCGGCCGCCCACGCAAGGAGCGTCCTTATTGCAAAGCTGTGGGACCGTGGCGAGGCCTCTGTGAGTAAACGTGAGCTGAGCCCCAGGCCAGCTGCTGCTGAACTGTTCACACCCTTCCCAGGTGAAACACCTGAATATGTACAAGGGCTTGAAAGCCTAGAGGAAGGGCCGTGGAGCCACACCAGCGACAGCACGCAGGCCAACTTGGTGTCTGCAGGTCAGCCAGGATGGTCCTGGCCACGGGCGCTCTTCTGGAAGCTTTCCATTGCCCTGCCTGCGATACCCCTCCTGTCCCGGCCCCCACTCCTTTTTTTCCTTCCTCACCTCAGCCCGGAGAGATATTCCAGTGGAAGTTATGGGTGACACATCCTCTTCTTTACAGGTGGCAGCCTGGCAACTCCTGCAGAATGTCCAGCAGAGCCCCTCTCACACCGGGCCACCCACAAAGCCGTGGACCCTCACACCCTCCCACCAGCACAGCCCCGAGACTGCTGACGGGGCAGAGAATATGGAGTCAGGCACAGCTGCAGGGGCTATTGCTGCCTGGAGTGCTGTTTATATTGACCTCAACCCAGGCACACCTGGGGAGGGCTTGCCGGCAGGGTCAGGCTGCCCAGGTCAGCTAATCCTCAGCCCTCAGGGAATCACATTGCAGAAAATGGACCTCGCTAAGACAGAATATTCGCCAAGGAAAAAAAGGACACAATGCCATTTGCAGCACCGTAGATGAGTCTAGAGGTAATCACGTGACTTGGAGTAAGTCAGAAAGTGAAAGACACATATCATATCATATCACTTATAGGTGTTACGTATAAATTGATACCAGGGCAGATATTTCCACGGAGAAGGGCAATCACAGATTCATTAAACAAACTTATGGTTCATAAAGGAAAGGTGTGAGGATTGAATTCATTACGATATTGGGGTTAACAGACATATACAAACACAGTAGACGTATTTAATCACCAAAGACCTACGGAGTACCAAGAGAAGACTACTCAACATTCTGTCATAACGTACACGCGAAAAGGATCCCAGGAAGAACAGACATATGTATATGTGTTAAAGAACCACCTCTTGCACACCTACAACAAGCTAAACGTTGTACTCAAACTTGCTGTAATAAAAAATAAAAAATTAAATTAAAAACACGAACAAGAAGTAGTGAGACAAACTTGAGGGGCTTTCTCCTGGCACATTCCGTTCTACATTCCAATCTAGAACGCGACTTCCATTGAGGCTCTGCTGCCCTAGTAACCAGCTTTGGTAAGGGAGAACTGCTGCCACCTTGTGGCCGTTTCACACAAGAGCCGCTTTAATCCCAGCGCTAATGGTCAGTGGATATTCCAAATCATTACAGGCCTGTAAATGACACCTGCCCTGAAAACAAATCCTGAGGTCATATATCGACCAAAAAATTCAAAAGACGTCCATATTTCAAAACGGCAATTTCAAGAGGCATATTTCACGCACATTAGTGTTCTGCTTCTTTTGCTAGCTTTCTTTGTTAAAAAAACGGGAATGGAAAAAGGCAAACCTCAGAATGGGCGAAAACGTTCACAAACGTATCAATGGACAAAGGTTTAATCTCCAATATATATAAACAGCTCATGCAGCTTAATATTAATAAAACAAACAACCCAATACAAAAATGGGCAGAAGATCTAAAGAGACGTTTCTTCAAAGAAGACACAGAGATGGCCAAGACGCACATGAAAAGCTGCTCAACATCACTAATTATTAGAGAAATGCAAATCAAAACTACAATGAGGTAAGACCTCACACCAGTTAGAATCGGCATCATCAGATAATCTACAAACAACAAATTCTGGCGAGGGTGTGGACAAAAGGAACCCTCTTCCGCTATTGGTGTGAATGTAAATTGATACAGTCACTATGGAGAACAGTATGGAGGTTCCTTTAAAAAACTAAAAAGAGAATTACCATAGGATCCAGCAATCCCACTTTTGGGCATTTACCCAGAGAAAACCATAAATCACAGAGACACATTCACCACAATGTTCATTGCAGCACTATTTACAATAGCCAGGTAAAGGAAGCAACCTAAATGGCCACAGACAGACGAATGGATAAAGATGTGGTACATATATAAAATGGAATATTACTCAGCCATAAAAAGGAATGAAACTGGGTCATTTGTAGAGAAGTTGATGGATCTAGAGACTGTCATACAGAGTGAAGTAAGTGAGAAAGAGAAAAACAAATATTGTATATTAATGCCTATATGTGGAACCTAGAAAAACGGTACAGATGAACTGGTTTGCAGGGCAGAAATAGAGACACAGAGGCAGAGAACAAACGTATGGACACAAAGTGGGGGAAGCCATGGGGTGGTGGTGGTGGGATGAGTTGGGAGATTGGGATTGACCTGTATACATGTCTATGCATAAAATAGATAACTAATAATAACCTACTGTATAAAAAATAAATAAAATTAAATTTCAAAATTTTCAAAAATAAAATGTAAAAATAAAACAGAAAAAAAGTTCTTCCATTCACACTGATGTATTTATAAGAATGAATTAGTTCCATGCTTATATCCATAAATACATAAAAGGGGAATAAAATCTAACTTCAACCAAAAAAGCGAAAAAAAGCTGAACCTAACAGTTATACAGAGGGAAACACAACCTAGGCACTTGCTCCAGTGGTAAACAATTCTGAAATTGGTCAGAGGTGGGGAATCATCTCCCTTACAGCCAGCAGCCCCGGCCGCCCACGCAAGGAGCGTCCTTATTGCAAAGCTGTGGGACCGTGGCGAGGCCTCTGTGAGTAAACGTGAGCTGTGCCCCAGGCCAACTGCTGCTGAACTGTTCCCACCCTTCCCAGGTGAAACACCTGAATATGTACAAGGGCTTGAAAGCCTAGAGGAAGGGCCGTGGAGCCACACCAGCGACAGCACGCTGGCCAACTTGGTGCCTGCAGGTCAGCCAGGATGGTCCTGGCCACGGGCGCTCTTCTGGAAGCTTTCCATTGGCCTGCCTGAGATACCCCTCCTGTCCCGGCCCCCACTCCTTTTTTTCCTTCCTCACCTCAGCCCGGAGATATATTCCAGTGGAAGTTATGGGTGACACATCCTCTTCTTTATAGGTGGCAGCCTGGCAACTCCTGCAGAAAGTCCAGCAGAGCCCCACTCACACCGGGCCACCCACAAAGCCGTGGACCCTCAGAGCGTCCCAGCAGCACAGCCCCGAGACTGCTGACGGGGCAGAGAATATGGAGTCAGGCACAGCTGCAGGGGCTATTGCTGCCTGGAGTGCTGTTTATATTGACCTCAACCCAGGCACACCTGGGGAGGGCTTGCCGGCAGGGTCAGGCTGCCCAGGTCAGCTAATCCTCAGCCCTCAGGGAATCACATTGCAGAAAATGGACCTCGCTAAGACAGAATATTCGCCAAGGAGAAAAAGGACACAATGCCATTTGCAGCACCGTAGATGAGTCTCGAGGTAATCACGTGACTTGGAGTAAGTCAGAAAGTGAAAGACAAATATCATATCATAGCACTTATAGGTGTTACCTATAAATTGATACCAGGGCAGATATTTCCACGGAGAAGGGCAATCACAGATTCATTAAACAAACTTATGGTTCACCAAAGGAAAGGTGTGAGGATTGAATTCATTACGATATTGGGGTTAACAGACATATACAAACACAGTAGACGTATATAATCACCAAAGACCTACGGAGTACCAAGAGAAGACTACTCAACATTCTGTCATAACTTACATGGGAAAAGGATCCCAGGAAGAACAGACATATGTATATGTGTAAAAGAACCATCTCTTGCACACCTAAAACAAGCTAAACGTTGTACTCAAACTTGCTGCAATAAAAAATAAAAAATTAAATTAAAAACACGAACAAGAAGTAGTGAGACAAACTTGAGGGGCTTTCTCCTGGCACATTCCGTTCTACATTCCAATCTAGAACGCGACTTCCATTGAGGCTCTGCTGCCCTAGTAACCAGATTTGGTAAGGGAGAACTGCTGCCACCTTGTGGCCGTTTAATACAACAGCAGGTTTAATGCCAGCGCTAATGGTCAGTGGATATTCCAAATCATTACAGGCCTGTAAATGACACCTGCCCTGAAAACAAATCCTGGGGTCATATATCGACCAAAAAATTCAAAGACGTCCATATTTCAAAACGACAATTTCAAGAGGCATATTTCACGCACATTAGTGTTCTGCTTCTTTTGCTTGCTTTCTTTGTTAAAAAAACGGCAATGGAAAAAGGCAACCCTCAGAATGGGCGAAAACGTTCACAAACGTATCAATGGACAAAGGTTTAATCTCCAATATATATAAACAGCTCATGCAGCTTAATATTAATAAAACAAACAACCCAATACAAAAATGGGCAGAAGATCTAAAGAGACGTTTCTTCAAAGAAGACACAGAGATGGCCAAGACGCACATGAAAAGCTGCTCAACATCACTAATTATTAGAGAAATGCAAATCAAAACTAAAATGAGGTAAGACCTCACACCTGTTAGAATCGGCATCATCAGATAATCTACAAACAACAAATTCTGGGGAGGGTGTGGACAAAAGGAACCCTCTTCTGCTATTGGTGGGAATGTAAATTGATACAGTCACTATGGAGAACAGTATGGAGGTTCCTTTAAAAAACTAAAAAGAGAATTACCATAGGATCCAGCAATCCCACTTCTGGGCATTTACCCAGAGAAAACCATAAATCACAGAGACACATTCACCACAATGTTCATTGCAGCACTATTTACAATAGCCAGGTAAAGGAAGCAACCTAAATGGCCACAGACAGACGAATGGATAAAGATGTGGTACATATATAAAATGGAATATTACTCAGCCATAAAAAGGAATGAAACTGGGTCATTTGTAGAGAAGTTGATGGATCTAGAGACTGTCATACACAGTGAAGTAAGTCAGAAAGAGAAAAACAAATATTGTATATTAATGCCTATATGTGGAACCTAGAAAAATGGTACAGATGAACTGGTTTGCAGGGCTGAAATAGAGACACAGAGGCAGAGAACAAACGTATGGACACAAAGTGGGGGAAGCCATGGGGTGGTGGTTGTGGGATGAGTTGGGAGATTGGGATTGACCTGTATACATGTCTATGCATAAAATAGATAACTAATAATAACCTACTGTATAAAAAAATAAATAAAATTAAATTTCAAAATTTTTAAAAATATAATGTTAAAATAAAACAGAAAAAAAGTTCTTCCATTCACACTGATGTATTTATAAGAATGAATTAGTTCCATGCTTATATCCATAAATACATAAAAGGGGAATAAAATCTAACTTGAACCAAAAAAGAAAAAAAAAGCTGAACCTAACAGTTATACAGAGGGAAACACAACCAAGGCACTTGCTCCAGTGGTAAACAATTCTGAAATTGGTCAGAAGGGGAATCATCCCCCATACAGCCAGCAGCCCCGCCCGACAACGCAAGGAGCGTCCTTATTGCAAAGCTGTGGGACCGTGGCGAGGCCTCTGTGAGTAAACGTGAGCTGTGCCCCAGGCCAGCTGCTGCTGAACTGTTCACAACCTTCCCAGGTGAAACAACTGAATATGTACAAGGGCTTGAAAGCCTAGAGGAAGGGCCGTGGAGCCACACCAGCGACATCACGCTGGCCAACTTGGTGCCTGCAGGTCAGCCAGGATGGTCCTGGCCACGGGCGCTCTTCTGGAAGCTTTCCATTGGCCTGCCTGAGATACCCCTCCTGTCCCGGCCCCCACTCCTTTTTTTCCTTCCTCACCTCAGCCCGGAGAGATATTCCAGTGGAAGTTATGGGTGACACATCCTCTTCTTTACAGGTGGCAGCCTGGCAACTCCTGCAGAAAGTCCAGCAGAGCCCCACTCACACCGGGCCACCCACAAAGCCGTGGACCCTCACACCCTCCCACCAGCACAGCCC
Source organism: Mesoplodon bidens (assembly GCF_964165515.1). Taxonomy (NCBI): domain Eukaryota; kingdom Metazoa; phylum Chordata; class Mammalia; order Artiodactyla; family Ziphiidae; genus Mesoplodon; species Mesoplodon bidens. Next base: position 29,921 of record NW_027672281.1, read on the forward strand.
CGAGACTGCTGACGGGGCAGAGAATATGGAGTCAGGCACAGCTGCAGGTGATATTGCTGCCTGGAGTGCTGTTTATATTGACCTCAACACAGGCACACCTGGGGAGGGCTTGCCGGCAGGGTCAGGCTGCCCAGGTCAGCTAATCCTCAGCCCTCAGGGAATCACATTGCAGAAAATGGACCTCGCTAAGACAGAATGTTCGCCAAGGAAAAAAAGGACACAATGCCATTTGCAGCACCATAGATGAGTCTAGAGGTAATCACGTGACTTGGAGTAAGTCAGAAAGTGAAAGACACATATCATATCATATCACTTATAGGTGTTACGTATAAATTCATACCAGGACAGATATTTCCACGGAGAAGGGCAATCACAGATTCATTAAACAAACTTATGGTTCACCAAAGAAAGGTGTGAGGATTGAATTCATTACGATATTGGGGTTAACAGACATATACAAACACAGTAGACGTATATAATCACCAAAGACCTACGGAGTACCAAGAGAAGACTACTCAACATTCTGTCATAACGTACATGGGAAAAGGATCCCAGGAAGAACAGACATATGTATATGTGTAAAAGAACCACCTCTTGCACACCTAAAACAAGCTAAACGTTGTACTCAAACTTGCTGCAATAAAAAATAAAAAATTAAATTAAAAACACGAACAAGAAGTGTGAGACAAACTTGAGGGGCTTTCTCCTGGCACATTCCGTTCTACATTCCAATCTAGAACGCGACTTCCATTGAGGCTCTGCTGCCCTAGTAACCAGATTTGGTAAGGGAGAACTGCTGCCACCTTGTGGCCGTTTAATACAACAGCAGGTTTAATGCCAGCGCTAATGGTCAGTGGATATTCCAAATCATTACAGGCCTGTAAATGACACCTGCCCTGAAAACAAATCCTGGGGTCATATATCGACCAAAAAATTCAAAAGACGTCCATATTTCAAAACGACAGTTTCAAGAGGCATATTTCACGCACATTAGTGTTCTGCTTCTTTTGCTTGCTTTCTTTCTTTGTTAAAAAATCGGGAATGGAAAAAGGCAACCCTCAGAATGTGCAAAAACTTTCACAAACGAATCAATGGACAAAGGTTTAATCTCCAATATATATAAACAGCTCATGCAGCTTAATATTAATAAAACAAACAACCCAATACAAAAATGTGCAGAAGATCTAAAGAGACGTTTCTTCAAAGAAGACACAGAGATGGCCAAGACGCACATGAAAAGCTGCTCAACATCACTAATTATTAGAGAAATGCAAATCAAAACTACAATGAGGTAAGACCTCACACCTGTGAGAATCGGCATCATCAGATAATCTACAAACAACAAATTCTGGGGAGGGTGTGGACAAAAGGAACCCTCTTCCGCTATTGGTGGGAATGTAAATTGATACAGTCACTATGGAGAAGAGTATGGAGGTTCCTTTAAAAAACTAAAAAGAGAATTACCATAGGATCCAGCAAACCCACTTCTGGGCATGTACCCAGAGAAAACCATAAATCACAGAGACACATTCACCACAATGTTCATTGCAGCACTATTTACAATAGCCAGGTTATAGAAGCAACCTAAATGCCCACAGACAGACGAATGGATAAAGATGTGGTACATATATAAAATGGAATATTACTCAGCCATAAAAAGGAATGAAACTGGGTCATTTGTAGAGAAGTTGATGGATCTAGAGACTGTCATACAGAGTGAAGTAAGCCAGAAAGAGAAAAACAAATATTGTATATTAATGCCTATATGTGGAACCTAAAAAAATGGTAAAGATGAACTGGTTTTCAGGGCAGAAATAGAGACACAGAGGTAGAGAACAAACGTATGGACACAAAGTGGGGGAAGCCATGGGGTGGTGGTGGTGGGATGAGTTGGGAGACTAGGATTGACCTGTATACATGTCTATGCATAAAATAGATAACTAATAATAACCTACTGTATAAAAAAATAACTAAAATTTAATTTCAAAATTTTTAAAAATAAAATGTAAAAATAAAACAGAAAAAAAGTTCTTCCATTCACACTGATGTATTTATACGAATGAATTATTTCCATGCTTATATCTACAAATACATAAATGAGGAATAAAATCTAACTTGAACCAAAAAAGAAAAAAAAAAACTGAACCTAACTGTTATACAGACGAAAACACTACCAAGGCACTTGCTCCAGTGGTAAACAATTCTGAAATTGGTCAGAGGTGGGGAATCATCTCCCATACAGCCAGCAGCCCCGCCCGCCCACGCAAGGAGCATCCTCATTGCAAAGCTGCGAGACCGTGCCGAGGCCTCTGTGAGTAAACGTGAGCTGAGCCCCAGGCCAGATGCTGCTGAACTGTTCCCACCCTTCCCAGGTGAAACACCTGAATATGTACAAGGGCTTGAAAGCCTAGAGGAAGGGCCGTGGAGCCACAGCAGCGACAGCACGCAGGCCAACTTGGTGCCTGCAGGTCAGCCAGGATGGTACTGGCCACGGGCGCTCTTCTGGATGCTTTCTATTGCCCTGCCTGAGATAACCCTCCTGTCCCGGCCCCCACTCCTTTTTTTCCTTCCTCACCTCAGCCCGGAGAGATATTCCAGTGGAAATTATGGGTGACACAACCTCTTCTTTACAGGTGGCAGCCTGGCAACTCCTGCCGAAAGTCCAGCAGAGCCCCACTCACACCGGGCCACCCACAAAGCCGTGGACCCTCACACCCTCCCACCAGCACAGCCCCGAGACTGCTGACGGGGCAGAGAATATGGAGTCAGGCACAGCTGCAGGGGCTATTGCTGCCTGGAGTGCTGTTTATATTGACCTCAACCCAGGCACACCTGGGGAGGGCTTGCCTGCAGGGTCAGGCTGCCCAGGTCAGCTAATCCTCAGCCCTCAGGGAATCACATTGCAGAATATGGACCTCGCTAAGACAGAATATTCGCCAAGGAAAAAAAGGACACAATGCCATTTGCAGCACCGTAGATGAGTCTCGAGGTAATCACGTGACTTGGAGTAAGTCAGAAAGTGAAAGACACATATCATATCATATCACTTATAGGTGTTACCTATAAATTGATACCAGGGCAGATATTTCGACGGAGAAGGGCAATCACAGATTCATTAAACAAACCTATGGTTCACCAAAGGAAAGGTGTGAGGATTGAATTCATTACGATATTCGTGTTAACAGACAGATACAAACACAGTAGACGTATATAATCACCAAAGACCTACGGAGTACCAAGAGAAGACTACTCAACATTCTGTCATAACGTACATGGGAAAAGGATCCCAGGAAGAACAGACATATGTATATGTGTAAAAGAACCACCTCTTGCACACCTACAACATGCTAAACGTTGTACTCAAATTTGCTGTAATAAAAAATAAAAAATTAAATTAAGAACACGAACAAGAAGTAGTGAGACAAACTTGAGGGGCTTTCTCCTGGCACATTCCGTTCTACATTCCAATCTAGAACACGACTTCCATTGAGGCTCTGCTGCCCTAGTAACCAGATTTGGTAAGGGAGAACTGCTGCCACCTTGTGGCCGTTTCACACAACTGCAGGTTTAATGCCAGCGCTAATGGTCAGTGCATATTCCAAATCACTACAGGCCTGTAAATGACACCTGCCCTGAAAACAATTCCTGGGGTCATATATCGACCAAAAAATTCAAAAGACGTCCATATTTCAAAACGACAGTTTCAAGAGGCATATTTCACGCACATTAGTGTTCTGCTTCTTTTGCTTTCTTTCTTTCTTTGTTAAAAAAAACGGGAATGGAGAAAGGCAACCCTCAGAATGGGCGAAAACGTTCACAAACGAATCAATGGACAAAGGTTTAATCTCCAATATATATAAACAGCTCATGCAGCTTAATATTAATAAAACAAACAACCCAATACAAAAATGGGCAGAAGATCTAAAGAGACGTTTCTTCAAAGAAGACACAGAGATGGCCAAGACGCACATGAAAAGCTGCTCAACATCACTAATTATTAGAGAAATGCAAATCAAAACTACAATGAGGTAAGACCTCACACCTGTTAGAATCGGCATCATCAGATAATCTACAAACAACAAATTCTGGGGAGGGTGTGGACAAAAGGAACCCTCTTCCGCTATTGGTGGGAATGTAAATTGATACAGTCACTATGGAGAACAGTATGGAGGTTCCTTTAAAAAACTAAAAAGAGAATTACCATAGGATCCAGCAATCCCACTTCTGGGCATATACCCAGAGAAAACCATAAATCACAGAGACACATTCACCACAATGTTCATTGCAGCACTATTTACAATAGCCAGGTTATGGAAGCAACATAAGTGCCCACAGACAGACGAATGGATAAAGATGTGGTACATATATAAAATGGAATATTACTCAGCCATAAAAAGGAATGAAACTGGGTCATTTCTAGAGAAGTTGATGGATCTAGAGACTGTCATACAGAGTGAAGTAAGCCAGAAAGAGAAAAACAAATATTGTATATTAATGCCTATATGTGGAACCTAGAAAAATGGTAGAGATGAACTGGTTTGCAGGGCAGAAATAGAGACACAGAGGTAGAGAACAAACGTATGGACACAAAGTGGGGGAAGCCATGGGGTGGTGATGGTGGGATGAGTTGGGAGATTAGGATTGACCTGTATACATGTCTATGCATAAAATAGATAACTAATAATAACCTACTGTATAAAAAAATAACTAAAATTAAATTTCAAAATTTTAAAAAATAAAATGTAAAAATAAAACAGAAAAAAAGTTCTTCCATTCACACTGATGTATTTATACGAATGAATTATTTCCATGCTTATATCTATAAATACATAAATGAGGAATAAAATCTAACTTGAACCAAAAAAGAAAAAAAAACTGAACCTAAGAATTATACAGAGGAAAACACTACGAAGGCAATTGCTCCAGTGGTAAACAATTCTGAAATTGGTCAGAGGTGGGGAATCATCTCCCATACAGCCAGCAGCCCCGCCCGCCCACGCAAGGAGCATCCTCATTGCAAAGCTGGGAGACCGTGCCGAGGCCTCTGTGAGTAAACGTGAGCTGAGCCCCAGGCCAGATGCTGCTGAACTGTTCCCACCCTTCCCAGGTGAAACACCTGAATATGTACAAGGGCTTGAAAGCCTAGAGGAAGGGCCGTGGAGCCACACCAGCGACAGCACGCAGGCCAACTTGGTGCCTGCAGGTCAGCCAGGATGGTACTGCCACGGGCGCTCTTCTGGAAGCTTTCTATTGCCCTGCCTGAGATACCCCTCCTGTCCCGGCCCCCACTCCTTTTTTTCCTTCCTCACCTCAGCCCGGAGAGATATTCCAGTGGAAGTTATGGGTGACACATCCTCTTCTTTACAGGTGGCAGCCTGGCAACTCCTGCCGAAAGTCCAGCAGAGCCCCACTCACACCGGGCCACCCACAAAGCCGTGGACCCTCACACCCTCCCACCAGCACAGCCCCGAGACTGCTGACGGGGCAGAGAATATGGAGTAAGGCACAGCTGCAGGGGCTATTGCTGCCTGGAGTGCTGTTTATATTGACCTCAACCCAGGCACACCTGGGGAGGGCTTGCCGGCAGGGTCAGGCTGCCCAGGTCAGCTAATCCTCAGCCCTCAGGGAATCACATTGCAGAAAATGGACCTCGCTAAGACAGAATATTCGCCAAGGAGAAAAAGGACACAATGCCATTTGCAGCACCGTAGATGAGTCTCGAGGTAATCACGTGACTTGGAGTAAGTCAGAAAGTGAAAGACAAATATCATATCATAGCACTTATAGGTGTTACCTATAAATTGATACCAGGGCAGATATTTCCACGGAGAAGGGCAATCACAGATTCATTAAACAAACTTATGGTTCACCAAAGGAAAGGTGTGAGGATTGAATTCATTACGATATTGGGGTTAACAGACATATACAAACACAGTAGACGTATATAATCACCAAAGACCTACGGAGTACCAAGAGAAGACTACTCAACATTCTGTCATAACGTACATGGGAAAAGGATCCCAGGAAGAACAGACATATGTATATGTGTAAAAGAACCACCTCTTGCCCACCTACAACAAGCTAAACGTTGTACTCAAACTTGCTGTAATAAAAAATAAAAAATTAAATTAAGAACACGAACAAGAAGTAGTGAGACAAACTTGAGGGCCTTTCTCCTGGCACATTCCGTTCTACATTCCAATCTAGAACACGACTTCCATTGAGTCTCTGCTGCCCTAGTAACCAGAATTGGTAAGGGAGAACTGCGGCCACCTTGTGGCCGTTTCACACAACTGCAGGTTTAATGCCAGCGCTAATGGTCAGTGGATATTCCAAATCATTACAGGCCTGTAAATGACACCTGCCCTGAAAACAAATCCTGGGGTCATATATCGACCAAAAAATTCAAAAGACGTCCATATTTCAAAACGACAGTTTCAAGAGGCATATTACACGCACATTAGTGTTCTGCTTCTTTTGCTTTCTTTCTTTCTTTGTTAAAAAAAACGGGAATGGAGAAAGGCAACCCTCAGAATGGGCGAAAACGTTCACAAACGAATCAATGGACAAAGGTTTAATCTCCAATATATATAAACAGCTCATGCAGCTTAATATTAATAAAACAAACAACCCAATACAAAAATGGGCAGAAGATCTAAAGAGACGTTTCTTCAAAGAAGACACAGAGATGGCCAAGACGCACATGAAAAGCTGCTCAACATCACTAATTATTAGAGAAATGCAAATCAAAACTACAATGAGGTAAGACCTCACACCTGTTAGAATCGGCATCATCAGATAATCTACAATCAACAAATTCTGGAGAGGGTGTGGACAAAAGGAACCCTCTTCCGCTATTGGTGGGAATGTAAATTGACACAGTCACTATGGAGAACAGTATGGAGGTTCCTTTAAAAAACTAAAAAGAGAATTACCATAGGATCCAGCAATCCCACTTCTGGGCATATACCCAGAGAAAACCATAAATCACAGAGACACATTCACCACAATGTTCATTGCAGCACTATTTACAATAGCCCGGTTATGGAAGCAACATAAATGCCCACAGACAGACGAATGGAAAAAGATGTGGTACATATATAAAATGGAATATTACTCAGCCATATAAAGGAATGAAACTGGGTCATTTGTAGAGAAGTTGATGGATCTAGAGACTGTCATACAGAGTCAAGTAAGCCAGAAAGAGAAAAACAAATATTGTATATTAATGCCTATATGTGGAACCTAGAAAAATGGTAGAGATGAACTGGTTTTCAGGGCAGAAATAGAGACACAGAGGTAGAGAACAAACGTATGGACACAAAGTGGGGGAAGCCATGGGGTGGTGGTGGTGGGATGAGTTGGGAGATTAGTATTGACATGTATACATGTCTATGCATAAAATAGATAACTAATAATAACCTACTGTATAAAAAAATAACTAAAATTAAATTTCAAAATTTTAAAAAATAAAATGTAAAAATAAAACAGAAAAAAAGTTCTTCCATTCACACTGATGTATTTATACGAATGAATTATTTCAATGCTTATATCTATAAATACATAAATGAGGAATAAAATCTAACTTGAACCAAAAAAGAAAAAAAAAAACTGAACCTAACAGTTATACAGAGGAAAACACTACCAAGGCACTTGCTCCAGTGGTAAACAATTCTGGAATTGGTCAGAGGTGGGGAATCATCTCCCATACAGCCAGCAGCCCCGCCCGCCCACGCAAGGAGCATCCTCATTGCAAAGCTGCGAGACTGTGCCGAGGCCTCTGTGAGTAAACGTGAGCTGAGCCCCAGGCCAGATGCTGCTGAACTGTTCCCACCCTTCCCAGGTGAAACACCTGAATATGTACAAGGGCTTGAAAGCCTAGAGGAAGGGCCGTGGAGCCACACCAGCGACAGCACGCAGGCCAACTTGGTGCCTGCAGGTCAGCCAGGATGGTACTGGCCACGGGCGCTCTTCTGGAAGCTTTCCATTGCCCTGCCTGAGATAACCCTCCTGTCCCGGCCCCCACTCCTTTTTTTCCTTCCTCACCTCAGCCCGGAGAGATATTCCAGTGGAAGTTATGGGTGACACATCCTCTTCTTTACAGGTGGAAGCCTGGCAACTCCTGCCGAAAGTCCAGCAGAGCCCCACTCACACCGGGCCACCCACAAAGCCGTGGACCCTCACACCCTCCCACCAGCACAGCCCCGAGACTGCTGACGGGGCGAGAATATGGAGTAAGGCACAGCTGCAGGGGCTATTGCTGCCTGGAGTGCTGTTTATATTGACCTCAACCCAGGCACACCTGGGGAGGGCTTGCCGGCACGGTCAGGCTGCCCAGGTCAGCTAATCCTCAGCCCTCAGGGAATCACATTGCAGAATATGGACCTCGCTAAGACAGAATATTCGCCAAGGAAAAAAAGGACACAATGCCATTTGCAGCACCGTAGATGAGTCTCGAGGTAATCACGTGACTTGGAGTAAGTCAGAAAGTGAAAGACACATATCATATCATATCACTTATAGGTGTTACCTATAAATTGATACCAGGGCAAATATTTCCACGGAGAAGGGCAATCACAGATTCATTAAACAAACTTATGGTTCACCAAAGGAAAGGTGTGAGGATTGAATTCATTACGATATTGGGGTTAACAGACAGATACAAACACAGTAGACGTATATAATCACCAAAGACCTACGGAGTACCAAGAGAAGACTACTCAACATTCTGTCATAACTTACATGGGAAAAGGATCCCAGGAAGAACAGACATAAGTATATGTGTAAAAGAACCACCTCTTGCACACCTACAACAAGCTAAACGTTGTACTCAAATTTGCTGTAATAAAAAATAAAAAATTAAATTAAGAACACGAACAAGAAGTAGTGAGACAAACTTGAGGGGCTTTCTCCTGGCACATTCCGTTCTACATTCCAATCTAGAACACGACTTCCATTGAGGCTCTGCTGCCCTAGTAACCAGATTTGGTAAGGGAGAACTGCTGCCACCTTGTGGCCGTTTCACACAACTGCAGGTTTAATGCCAGCGCTAATGGTCAGTGCATATTCCAAATCACTACAGGCCTGTAAATGACACCTGCCCTGAAAACAATTCCTGGGGTCATATATCGACCAAAAAATTCAAAAGACGTCCATATTTCAAAACGACAGTTTCAAGAGGCATATTTCACGCACATTAGTGTTCTGCTTCTTTTGCTTTCTTTCTTTCTTTGTTAAAAAAAACGGGAATGGAGAAAGGCAACCCTCAGAATGGGCGAAAACGTTCACAAACGAATCAATGGACAAAGGTTTAATCTCCAATATATATAAACAGCTCATGCAGCTTAATATTAATAAAACAAACAACCCAATACAAAAATGGGCAGAAGATCTAAAGAGACGTTTCTTCAAAGAAGACACAGAGATGGCCAAGACGCACATGAAAAGCTGCTCAACATCACTAATTATTAGAGAAATGCAAATCAAAACTACAATGAGGTAAGACCTCACACCTGTTAGAATCGGCATCATCAGATAATCTACAAACAACAAATTCTGGGGAGGGTGTGGACAAAAGGAACCCTCTTCCGCTATTGGTGGGAATGTAAATTGATACAGTCACTATGGAGAACAGTATGGAGGTTCCTTTAAAAAACTAAAAAGAGAATTACCATAGGATCCAGCAATCCCACTTCTGGGCATATACCCAGAGAAAACCATAAATCACAGAGACACATTCACCACAATGTTCATTGCAGCACTATTTACAATAGCCAGGTTATGGAAGCAACATAAGTGCCCACAGACAGACGAATGGATAAAGATGTGGTACATATATAAAATGGAATATTACTCAGCCATAAAAAGGAATGAAACTGGGTCATTTCTAGAGAAGTTGATGGATCTAGAGACTGTCATACAGAGTGAAGTAAGCCAGAAAGAGAAAAACAAATATTGTATATTAATGCCTATATGTGGAACCTAGAAAAATGGTAGAGATGAACTGGTTTGCAGGGCAGAAATAGAGACACAGAGGTAGAGAACAAACGTATGGACACAAAGTGGGGGAAGCCATGGGGTGGTGATGGTGGGATGAGTTGGGAGATTAGGATTGACCTGTATACATGTCTATGCATAAAATAGATAACTAATAATAACCTACTGTATAAAAAAATAACTAAAATTAAATTTCAAAATTTTAAAAAATAAAATGTAAAAATAAAACAGAAAAAAAGTTCTTCCATTCACACTGATGTATTTATACGAATGAATTATTTCCATGCTTATATCTATAAATACATAAATGAGGAATAAAATCTAACTTGAACCAAAAAAGAAAAAAAAACTGAACCTAAGAATTATACAGAGGAAAACACTACGAAGGCAATTGCTCCAGTGGTAAACAATTCTGAAATTGGTCAGAGGTGGGGAATCATCTCCCATACAGCCAGCAGCCCCGCCCGCCCACGCAAGGAGCATCCTCATTGCAAAGCTGGGAGACCGTGCCGAGGCCTCTGTGAGTAAACGTGAGCTGAGCCCCAGGCCAGATGCTGCTGAACTGTTCCCACCCTTCCCAGGTGAAACACCTGAATATGTACAAGGGCTTGAAAGCCTAGAGGAAGGGCCGTGGAGCCACACCAGCGACAGCACGCAGGCCAACTTGGTGCCTGCAGGTCAGCCAGGATGGTACTGCCACGGGCGCTCTTCTGGAAGCTTTCTATTGCCCTGCCTGAGATACCCCTCCTGCCCCGGCCCCCACTCCTTTTTTTCCTTCCTCACCTCAGCCCGGAGAGATATTCCAGTGGAAGTTATGGGTGACACATCCTCTTCTTTACAGGTGGCAGCCTGGCAACTCCTGCCGAAAGTCCAGCAGAGCCCCACTCACACCGGGCCACCCACAAAGCCGTGGACCCTCACACCCTCCCACCAGCACAGCCCCGAGACTGCTGACGGGGCAGAGAATATGGAGTAAGGCACAGCTGCAGGGGCTATTGCTGCCTGGAGTGCTGTTTATATTGACCTCAACCCAGGCACACCTGGGGAGGGCTTGCCGGCAGGGTCAGGCTGCCCAGGTCAGCTAATCCTCAGCCCTCAGGGAATCACATTGCAGAAAATGGACCTCGCTAAGACAGAATATTCGCCAAGGAGAAAAAGGACACAATGCCATTTGCAGCACCGTAGATGAGTCTCGAGGTAATCACGTGACTTGGAGTAAGTCAGAAAGTGAAAGACAAATATCATATCATAGCACTTATAGGTGTTACCTATAAATTGATACCAGGGCAGATATTTCCACGGAGAAGGGCAATCACAGATTCATTAAACAAACTTATGGTTCACCAAAGGAAAGGTGTGAGGATTGAATTCATTACGATATTGGGGTTAACAGACATATACAAACACAGTAGACGTATATAATCACCAAAGACCTACGGAGTACCAAGAGAAGACTACTCAACATTCTGTCATAACGTACATGGGAAAAGGATCCCAGGAAGAACAGACATATGTATATGTGTAAAAGAACCACCTCTTGCCCACCTACAACAAGCTAAACGTTGTACTCAAACTTGCTGTAATAAAAAATAAAAAATTAAATTAAGAACACGAACAAGAAGTAGTGAGACAAACTTGAGGGCCTTTCTCCTGGCACATTCCGTTCTACATTCCAATCTAGAACACGACTTCCATTGAGTCTCTGCTGCCCTAGTAACCAGAATTGGTAAGGGAGAACTGCGGCCACCTTGTGGCCGTTTCACACAACTGCAGGTTTAATGCCAGCGCTAATGGTCAGTGGATATTCCAAATCATTACAGGCCTGTAAATGACACCTGCCCTGAAAACAAATCCTGGGGTCATATATCGACCAAAAAATTCAAAAGACGTCCATATTTCAAAACGACAGTTTCAAGAGGCATATTACACGCACATTAGTGTTCTGCTTCTTTTGCTTTCTTTCTTTCTTTGTTAAAAAAAACGGGAATGGAGAAAGGCAACCCTCAGAATGGGCGAAAACGTTCACAAACGAATCAATGGACAAAGGTTTAATCTCCAATATATATAAACAGCTCATGCAGCTTAATATTAATAAAACAAACAACCCAATACAAAAATGGGCAGAAGATCTAAAGAGACGTTTCTTCAAAGAAGACACAGAGATGGCCAAGACGCACATGAAAAGCTGCTCAACATCACTAATTATTAGAGAAATGCAAATCAAAACTACAATGAGGTAAGACCTCACACCTGTTAGAATCGGCATCATCAGATAATCTACAATCAACAAATTCTGGAGAGGGTGTGGACAAAAGGAACCCTCTTCCGCTATTGGTGGGAATGTAAATTGACACAGTCACTATGGAGAACAGTATGGAGGTTCCTTTAAAAAACTAAAAAGAGAATTACCATAGGATCCAGCAATCCCACTTCTGGGCATATACCCAGAGAAAACCATAAATCACAGAGACACATTCACCACAATGTTCATTGCAGCACTATTTACAATAGCCAGGTTATGGAAGCAACATAAATGCCCACAGACAGACGAATGGAAAAAGATGTGGTACATATATAAAATGGAATATTACTCAGCCATATAAAGGAATGAAACTGGGTCATTTGTAGAGAAGTTGATGGATCTAGAGACTGTCATACAGAGTCAAGTAAGCCAGAAAGAGAAAAACAAATATTGTATATTAATGCCTATATGTGGAACCTAGAAAAATGGTAGAGATGAACTGGTTTGCAGGGCAGAAATAGAGACACAGAGGTAGAGAACAAACGTATGGACACAAAGTGGGGGAAGCCATGGGGTGGTGGTGGTGGGATGAGTTGGGAGATTAGTATTGACATGTATACATGTCTATGCATAAAATAGATAACTAATAATAACCTACTGTATAAAACAATAACTAAAATTAAATTTCAAAATTTTAAAAAATAAAATGTAAAAATAAAACAGAAAAAAAGTTCTTCCATTCACACTGATGTATTTATACGAATGAATTATTTCCATGCTTATATCTATAAATACATAAATGAGGAATAAAATCTAACTTGAACCAAAAAAGAAAAAAAAAAAAAACTGAACCTAACAGTTATACAGAGGAAAACACTACCAAGGCACTTGCTCCAGTGGTAAACAATTCTGAAATTGGTCAGAGGTGGGGAATCATCTCCCATACAGCCAGCAGCCCCGCCCGCCCAAGCAAGGAGCATCCTCATTGCAAAGCTGGGAGACCGTGCCGAGGCCTCTGTGAGTAAACGTGAGCTGAGCCCCAGGCCAGATGCTGCTGAACTGTTCCCACCCTTCCCAGGTGAAACAACTGAATATGTACAAGGGCTTGAAAGCCTAGAGGAAGGGCCGTGGAGCCACACCAGCGACAGCACGCAGGCCAACTTGGTGCCTGCAGGTCAGCCAGGATGGTACTGGCCACGGGCGCTCTTCTGGAAGCTTTCTATTGCCCTGCCTGAGATACCCCTCCTGTCCCGGCCCCCACTCCTTTTTTTCCTTCCTCACTTCAGCCCGGAGAGATATTCCAGTGGAAGTTATGGGTGACACATCCTCTTCTTTACAGGTGGCAGCCTGGCAACTCCTGCCGAAAGTCCAGCAGAGCCCCACTCACACAGGGCCACCCACAAAGCCGTGGACCCTCACACCCTCCCACCAGCACAGCCCCGAGACTGCTGACGGGGCAGAGGATATGGAGTCAGGCACAGCTGCAGGGGCTATTGCTGCCTGGAGTGCTGTTTATATTGACCTCAACACAGGCACACCTGGGGAGGGCTTGCCGGCAGGGTCAGGCTGCCCAGGTCAGCTAATCCTCAGCCCTCAGGGAATCACATTGCAGAATATGGACCCCGCTAAGACAGAATATTCGCCAAGGAAAAAAGGACACAATGCCATTTGCAGCACCGTAGATGAGTCTCGAGGTAATCACGTGACTTGGTGTAAGTCAGAAAGTGAAAGACACATATCATATCATATCACTTATAGGTGTTACCTATAAATTGATACCAGGGCAGATATTTCCACGGAGAAGGGCAATCACAGATTCATTAAACAAACTTATGGTTCACCAAAGGAAAGGTGTGAGGATTGAATTCATTATGATATTGGGGTTAACAGACATATACAAACACAGTAGACGTATAAAATCACCAAAGACCTACGGAGTACCAAGAGAAGACTACTCAACATTCTGTCATAACGTACATGGGAAAAGGATCCCAGGAAGAACAGACATATGTATATGTGTAAAAGAGCCACCTCTTGCACACCTACAACAAGCTAAACGTTGTACTCAAACTTGCTGTAATAAAAAATAAAAAAATAAATTAAAAACACGAACAAGAAGTAGTGAGACAAACTTGAGGGGCTTTCTCCTGGAACATTCCGTTCTACATTCCAATCTAGAACACGACTTCCATTGAGGCTCTGCTGCCCTAGTAACCAGATTTGGTAAGGGAGAACTGCTGCCACCTTGTGGCCGTTTCACACAACTGCAGGTTTAATGCCAGCGCTAATGGTCAGTGGATATTCCAAATCATTACAGGCCTGTAAATGACACCTGCCCTGAAAACAAATCCTGGGGTCATATATCGACCAAAAAATTCAAAAGACGTCCATATTTCAAAACGACAGTTTCAAGAGGCATATTACACGCACATTAGTATTCTGCTTCTTTTGCTTTCTTTCTTTCTTTGTTAAAAAAAACGGGAATGGAGAAAGGCAACCCTCAGAATGGGCGAAAACGTTCACAAACGAATCAATGGACAAAGGTTTAATCTCCAATATATATAAACAGCTCATGCAGCTTAATATTAATAAAACAAACAACCCAATACAAAAATGGGCAGAAGATCTAAAGAGACGTTTCTTCAAAGAAGACACAGAGATGGCCAAGACGCACATGAAAAGCTGCTCAACATCACTAATTATTAGAGAAATGCAAATCAAAACTACAATGAGGTAAGACCTCACACCTGTTAGAATCGGCATCATCAGATAATCTACAATCAACAAATTCTGGAGAGGGTGTGGACAAAAGGAACCCTCTTCCGCTATTGGTGGGAATGTAAATTGATACAGTCACTATGGAGAACAGTATGGAGGTTCCTTTAAAAAACTAAAAAGAGAATTACCATAGGATCCAGCAATCCCACTTCTGGGCATATACCCAGAGAAAACCATAAATCACAAAGACACATTCACCACAATGTTCATTGCAGCACTATTTACAATAGCCAGGTAATGGAAGCAACCTAAATGCCCACAGACAGACGAATGGATAAAGATGTGGTACATATACAAAAAGGAATATTACTCAGCCATAGAAAGGAATGAAACTGGGTCATTTGTAGAGAAGTTGATGGATCTAGAGACTGTCATACAGAGTGAAGTAAGTCAGAAAGAGAAAAACAAATATTGTATATTAATGCCTATATGTGGAACCTAGAAAAATGGTAGAGATGAACTGGTTTGCAGGGCAGAAATAGAGACACAGAGGTAGAGAACAAACGTATGGACACAAAGTGGGGGAAGCCATGGGGTGGTGGTGGTGGGATGAGTTGGGAGATTAGGATTGACCTGTATACATGTCTATGCATAAAATAGATAACTAATAATAACCTACTGTATAAAAAAAATAACTAAAATTAAATTTCAAAATTTTAAAAAATAAAATGTAAAAATAAAACAGAAAAAAAGTTCTTCCATTCACACTGATGTATTTATACGAATGAATTATTTCCATGCTTATATCTATAAATACATAAATGAGGAATAAAATCTAACTTGAACCAAAAAAGAAAAAAAAAAACCGAACCTAAGAATTATACAGAGGAAAACACTACCAAGGCACTTGCTCCAGTGGTAAACAATTCTGAAATTGGTCAGAGGTGGGGAATCATCTCCCATACAGCCAGCAGCCCCGCCCACCCACGCAAGGAGCATCCTCATTGCAAAGCTGGGAGACCGTGCCGAGGCCTCTGTGAGTAAACGTGAGCTGAGCCCCAGGCCAGATGCTGCTGAACTGTTCCCACCCTTCCCAGGTGAAAAACCTGAATATGTACAAGGGCTTGAAAGCCTAGAGGAAGGGCCGTGGAGCCACACCAGCGACAGCACGCAGGCCAACTTGGTGCCTGCAGGTCAGCCAGGATGGTACTGGCCACGGGCGCTCTTCTGGAAGCTTTCTATTGCCCTGCCTGAGATACCCCTCCTGTCCCGGCCCCCACTCCTTTTTTTCCTTCCTCACTTCAGCCCGGAGAGATATTCCAGTGGAAGTTATGGGTGACACATCCTCTTCTTTACAGGTGGCAGCCTGGCAACTCCTGCCGAAAGTCCAGCAGAGCCCCACTCACACCGGGCCACCCACAAAGCCGTGGACCCTCACACCCTCCCACCAGCACAGCCCCGAGACTGCTGACGGGGCAGAGGATATGGAGTCAGGCACAGCTGCAGGGGCTATTGCTGCCTGGAGTGCTGTTTATATTGACCTCAACCCAGGCACACCTGGGGAGGGCTTGCCGGCAGGGTCAGGCTGCCCAGGTCAGCTAATCCTCAGCCCTCAGGGAATCACATTGCAGAATATGGACCTCGCTAAGACAGAATATTCGCCAAGGAAAAAAAGGACACAATGCCATTTGCAGCACCGTAGATGAGTCTCGAGGTAATCACGTGACTTGGAGTCAGTCAGAAAGTGAAAGACACATATCATATCATATCACTTATAGGTGTTACGTATAAATTGATACCAGGGCAGATATTTCCACGGAGAAGGGCAATCACAGATTCATTAAACAAACTTATGGTTCACCAAAGGAAAGTTGTGAGGATTGAATTCATTACGATATTGGGGTTAACAGACATATACAAACACAGTCGACGTATATAATCACCAAAGACCTACGGAGTACCAAGAGAAGACTACTCAACATTCTGTCATAACGTACATGGGAAAAGGATCCCAGGAAGAACAGACATATGTATATGTGTAAAAGAACCACCTCTTGCACACCTACAACATGCTAAACGTTGTACTCAAACTTGCTGTAATAAAAAATAAAAAATTAAATTAAAAACACGAACAAGAAGTAGTGAGACAAACTTGAGGGGCTTTCTCCTGGCACATTCCGTTCTACATTCCAATCTAGAACACGACTTCCATTGAGGCTCTGCTGCCCTAGTAACCAGATTTGGTAAGGGAGAACTGCTGCCACCTTGTGGCCGTTTCACACAACTGCAGGTTTAATGCCAGCGCTAATGGTCAGTGGATATTCCAAATCATTACAGGCCTGTAAATGACACCTGCCCTGAAAACAAATCCTGGGGTCATATATCGACCAAAAAATTCAAAAGACGTCCATATTTCAAAACGACAGTTTCAAGAGGCATATTTCACGCACATTAGTGTTCTGCTTCTTTTGCTTTCTTTCTTTCTTTGTTAAAAAAAACGGGAATGGTAAAAGGCAACCCTCAGAATGGGCGAAAACGTTCACAAACGAATCAATGGACAAAGGTTTAATCTCCAATATATATAAACAGCTCATGAAGCTTAATATTAATAAAACAAACAACCCAATACAAAAATGGGCAGAAGATCTAAAGAGACGTTTCTTCAAAGAAGACACAGAGATGGCCAAGACGCACATGAAAAGCTGCTCAACATCACTAATTATTAGAGAAATGCAAATCAAAACTACAATGAGGTAAGACCTCACACTTGTTAGAATCGGCATCATCAGATAATCTACAAACAACAAATTCTGGGGAGGGTGTGGACAAAAGGAACCCTCTTCCGCTATTGGTGGGAATGTAAATTGATACAGTCACTATGGAGATCAGTATGGAGATTCCTTTAAAAAACTAAAAAGAGAATTACCATAGGATCCAGCAATCCCACTTCTGGGCATATACCCTGAGAAAACCATAAATCACAGAGACACATTCACCACAATGTTCATTGCAGCACTATTTACAATAGCCAGGTTATGGAAGCAAGATAAATGCCCACAGACAGACGAATGGATAAAGATGTGGTACATATATAAAATGGAATATTACTCAGCCATAAAAAGGAATGAAACTGGGTCATTTGTAGAGAAGTTGATGGATTTGAGACTGTCATACAGAGTGAAGTAAGCCAGAAAGAGAAAAACAAATATTGTATATTAATGCCTATATGTAGAACCTAGAAAAATGGTAGAGATGAACTGGTTTGCAGGGCAGAAATAGAGACACAGAGGTAGAGAACAAACGTATGGACACAAAGTGGGGGAAGCCATGGGGTGGTGGTGGTGGGATGAGTTGGGAGATTAGGATTGACCTGTATACATGTCTATGCATAAAATAGATAACTAATAATAACCTACTGTATAAAAAAATAACTAAAATTAAATTTCAAAATTTTAAAAAATAAAATGTAAAAATAAAACAGAAAAAAAGTTCTTCCATTCACACTGATGTATTTATACGAATGAATTATTTCCATGCTTATATCTATAAATACATAAATGAGGAATAAAATCTAACTTGAACCAAAAAAGAAAAAAAAAAAACTGAACGTAACAGTTATACAGAGGAAAACACTACCAAGGCACTTGCTCCAGTGGTAAACAATTCTGAAATTGGTCAGAGGTGGGGAATCATCTCCCATACAGCCAGCAGCCCCGCCCGCCCACGCCAGGAGCATCCTCATTGCAAAGCTGGGAGACCGTGCCGAGGCCTCTGTGAGTAAACGTGAGCTGAGCCCCAGGCCAGCTGCTGCTTAACTGTTCCCACCCTTCCCAGGTGAGACACCTGAATATGTACAAGGGCTTGAAAGCCTAGAGGAAGGGCCGTGGAGCCACACCAGCGACAGCACGCAGGCCAACTTGGTGCCTGCTGGTCAGCCAGGATGGTACTGGCCACGGGCGCTCTTCTGGAAGCTTTCTATTGCCCTGCCTAAGATACCCCTCCTGTCCCGGCCCCCACTCCTTTTTTTCCTTCCTCACCTCAGCCTGGAGAGGTATTCCAGTGGAAGTTATGGGTGACACATCCTCTTCTTTACAGGTGGCAGCCTGGCAACTCCTGCCGAAAGTCCAGCAGAGCCCCACTCACACCAGGCCACCCACAAAGCCGTGGACCCTCACACCCTCCCACCAGCACAGCCCCGAGACTGCTGACGGGGCAGAGAATATGGAGTCAGGCACAGCTGCAGGGGCTATTGCTGCCTGGAGTGCTGTTTATATTGACCTCAAACCAGGCACACCTGGGGAGGGCTTGCCGGCAGGGTCAGGCTGCCCAGGTCAGCTAATCCTCAGCCCTCAGGGAATCACATTGCAGAATATGGACCTCGCTAAGACAGAATATTCGCCAAGGAAAAAAAGGACACAATGCCATTTGCAGCACCGTAGATGAGTCTCGAGGTAATCACGTGACTTGGAGTAAGTCAGAAAGTGAAAGACACATATCATATCATATCACTTATAGGTGTTACCTATAAATTGATACCAGGGCAGATATTTCCACGGAGAAGGGCAATCACAGACTCATTAAACAAACTTATGGTTCACCAAAGGAAAGGTGTGAGGATTGAATTCATTACGATATTCGTGTTAACAGACAGATACAAACACAGTAGACGTATATAATCACCAAAGACCTACGGAGAACCAAGAGAAGACTACTCAACATTCTGTCATAACGTACATGGGAAAAGGATCCCAGGAAGAACAGACATATGTATATGTGTAAAAGAACCACCTCTTGCACACCTACAACAAGCTAAACGTTGTACTCAAACTTGCTGTAATAAAAAATAAAAAATTAAATTAAAAACACGAACAAGAAGTAGTGAGACAAACTTGAGGGGCTTTCTCCTGGCACATTCCG
The DNA here is from genome assembly GCF_964165515.1 of Mesoplodon bidens. NCBI lineage: Eukaryota > Metazoa > Chordata > Mammalia > Artiodactyla > Ziphiidae > Mesoplodon > Mesoplodon bidens. The sequence continues at coordinate 49,794 of NW_027672281.1, forward strand.
TTCTACATTCCAATCTAGAACACGACTTCCATTGAGGCTCTGCTGCCCTAGTAACCAGATTTGGTAAGGGAGAACTGCTGCCACCTTGTGGCCGTTTCACACAACTGCAGGTTTAATGCCATCGCTAATGGTCAGTGGATATTCCAAATCATTACAGGCCTGTAAATGACACCTGCCCTGAAAACAAATCCTGGGGTCATATATCGACCAAAAAATTCAAAAGACGTCCATATTTCAAAACGACAGTTTCAAGAGGCATATATCACGCACATTAGTGTTCTGCTTCTTTTGCTTTCTTTCTTTCTTTGTTAAAAAAACGGGAATGGTAAAAGGCAACCCTCAGAATGTGCAAAAACGTTCACAAACGAATCAATGGACAAAGGTTTAATCTCCAATATATATAAACAGCTCATGCAGCTTAATATTAATAAAACAAACAACCCAATACAAAAATGGGCAGAAGATCTAAAGAGACGTTTCTTCAAAGAAGACACAGAGATGGCCAAGACGCACATGAAAAGCTGCTCAACATCACTAATTATTAGAGAAATGCAAATCAAAACTACAATGAGGTAAGACCTCACACCTGTTAGAATCGGCATCATCAGATAATCTACAAACAACAAACTCTGGGGAGGGTGTGGACAAAAGGAACCCTCTTCCGCTATTGGTGGGAATGTAAATTGATACAGTCACTATGGAGAACAGTATGGAGGTTCCTTTAAAAAACTAAAAAGAGAATTACCATAGGATCCAGCAATCCCACTTCTGGACATATACCCAGAGAAAACGATAAATCACAAAGACACATTCACCACAATGTTCATTGCAGCACTATTTACAATAGCCAGGTAATGGAAGCAACCTAAATGCCCACAGACAGACGAATGGATAAAGATGTGGTACATATACAAAATGGAATATTACTCAGCCATAAAAAGGAATGAAACTGGGTCATTTGTAGAGAAGTTGATGGATCTAGAGACTGTCATACAGAGTGAAGTAAGTCAGAAAGAGAAAAACAAATATTGTATATTAATGCCTATAGGTGGAACCTAGAAAAATGGTGGAGATGAACTGGTTTGCAGGGCAGAAATAGAGACACAGAGGTAGAGAACAAACGTATGGACACAAAGTGGGGGAAGCCATGGGGTGGTGGTGGTGGGATGAGTTGGGAGATTAGGATTGACCTGTATACATGTCTATGCATAAAATAGATAACTAATAATAACCTACTGTATAAAAAAATAACTAAAATTAAATTTCAAAATTTAAAAAAATAAAATGTAAAAATAAAACAGAAAAAAAGTTCTTCCATTCACACTGATGTATTTATACGAATGAATTATTTCCATGCTTATATCTATAAATACATAAATGAGGAATAAAATCTAACTTGAACCAAAAAAGAAAAAAAAAATGAACCTAAGAATTACACAGAGGAAAACACTACGAAGGCACTTGCTCCAGTGGTAAACAATTCTGAAATTGGTCAGAGGTGGGGAATCATCTCACATACAGCCAGCAGCCCCGCCCGCCCACGCAAGGAGCATCCTCATTGCAAAGCTGGGAGACCGTGCCGAGGCCTCTGTGAGTAAACGTGAGCTGAGCCCCAGGCCAGATGCTGCTGAACTGTTCCCACCCTTCCCAGGTGAAACACCTGAATATGTACAAGGGCTTGAAAGCCTAGAGGAAGGGCGGTGGAGCCACACCAGCGACAGCACGCAGGCCAACTTGGTGCCTGCAGGTCAGCCAGGATGGTACTGGCCACGGGCGCTCTTCTGGAAGCTTTCTATTGCCCTGCCTGAGATACCCCTCCTGTCCCGGCCCCCACTCCTTTTTTTCCTTCCTCACCTCAGCCCGGAGAGATATTCCAGTGGAAGTTATGGGTGACACATCCTCTTCTTTACAGGTGGCAGCCTGGCAACTCCTGCCGAAAGTCCAGCAGAGCCCCACTCACACCGGGCCACCCACAAAGCCGTGGACCCTCACACCCTCCCACCAGCACAGCCCCGAGACTGCTGACGGGGCAGAGAATATGGAGTAAGGCACAGCTGCAGGGGCTATTGCTGCCTGGAGTGCTGTTTATATTGACCTCAACCCAGGCACACCTGGGGAGGGCTTGCCGGCAGGGTCAGGCTGCCCAGGTCAGCTAATCCTCAGCCCTCAGGGAATCACATTGCAGAAAATGGACCTCGCTAAGACAGAATATTCGCCAAGGAGAAAAAGGACACAATGCCATTTGCAGCACCGTAGATGAGTCTCGAGGTAATCACGTGACTTGGAGTAAGTCAGAAAGTGAAAGACACATATCATATCATATCACTTATAGGTGTTACCTATAAATTGATACCAGGGCAGATATTTCCACGGAGAAGGGCAATCACAGATTCATTAAACAAACTTATGGTTCACCAAAGGAAAGGTGTGAGGATTGAATTCATTACGATATTGGGGTTAACAGACATATACAAACACAGTAGACGTATATAATCACCAAAGACCTACGGAGTACCAAGAGAAGACTACTCAACATTCTGTCATAACGTACATGGGAAAAGGATCCCAGGAAGAACAGACATATGTATATGTGTAAAAGAACCACCTCTTGCACACCTACAACAAGCTAAACGTTGTACTCAAACTTGCTGTAATAAAAAATAAAAAATTAAATTAAAAACACGAACAAGAAGTAGTGAGACAAACTTGAGGGGCTTTCTCCTGGCACATTCCGTTCTACATTCCAATCTAGAACACGACTTCCATTGAGGCTCTGCTGCCCTAGTAACCAGATTTGGTAAGGGAGAACTGCTGCCACCTTGTGGCCGTTTCACACAACTGCAGGTTTAATGCCATCGCTAATGGTCAGTGGATATTCCAAATCATTACAGGCCTGTAAATGACACCTGCCCTGAAAACAAATCCTGGGGTCATATATCGACCAAAAAATTCAAAAGACGTCCATATTTCAAAACGACAGTTTCAAGAGGCATATATCACGCACATTAGTGTTCTGCTTCTTTTGCTTTCTTTCTTTCTTTGTTAAAAAAACGGGAATGGTAAAAGGCAACCCTCAGAATGTGCAAAAACGTTCACAAACGAATCAATGGACAAAGGTTTAATCTCCAATATATATAAACAGCTCATGCAGCTTAATATTAATAAAACAAACAACCCAATACAAAAATGGGCAGAAGATCTAAAGAGACGTTTCTTCAAAGAAGACACAGAGATGGCCAAGACGCACATGAAAAGCTGCTCAACATCACTAATTATTAGAGAAATGCAAATCAAAACTACAATGAGGTAAGACCTCACACCTGTTAGAATCGGCATCATCAGATAATCTACAAACAACAAACTCTGGGGAGGGTGTGGACAAAAGGAACCCTCTTCCGCTATTGGTGGGAATGTAAATTGATACAGTCACTATGGAGAACAGTATGGAGGTTCCTTTAAAAAACTAAAAAGAGAATTACCATAGGATCCAGCAATCCCACTTCTGGACATATACCCAGAGAAAACGATAAATCAAAAAGACACATTCACCACAATGTTCATTGCAGCACTATTTACAATAGCCAGGTAATGGAAGCAACCTAAATGCCCACAGACAGACGAATGGATAAAGATGTGGTACATATACAAAATGGAATATTACTCAGCCATAAAAAGGAATGAAACTGGGTCATTTGTAGAGAAGTTGATGGATCTAGAGACTGTCATACAGAGTGAAGTAAGTCAGAAAGAGAAAAACAAATATTGTATATTAATGCCTATAGGTGGAATCTAGAAAAATGGTGGAGATGAACTGGTTTGCAGGGCAGAAATAGAGACACAGAGGTAGAGAACAAACGTATGGACACAAAGTGGGGGAAGCCATGGGGTGGTGGTGGTGGGATGAGTTGGGAGATTAGGATTGACCTGTATACATGTCTATGCATAAAATAGATAACTAATAATAACCTACTGTATAAAAAAATAACTAAAATTAAATTTCAAAATTTAAAAAAGTAAAATGTAAAAATAAAACAGAAAAAAAGTTCTTCCATTCACACTGATGTATTTATACGAATGAATTATTTCCATGCTTATATCTATAAATACATAAATGAGGAATAAAATCTAACTTGAACCAAAAAAGAAAAAAAAAATGAACCTAAGAATTATACAGAGGAAAACACTACGAAGGCACTTGCTCCAGTGGTAAACAATTCTGAAATTGGTCAGAGGTGGGGAATCATCTCCCATACAGCCAGCAGCCCCGCCCGCCCACGCAAGGAGCATCCTCATTGCAAAGCTGGGAGACCGTGCCGATGCCTCTGTGAGTAAACGTGAGCTGAGCCCCAGGCCAGATGCTGCTGAACTGTTCCCACCCTTCCCAGGTGAAACACCTGAATATGTACAAGGGCTTGAAAGCCTAGAGGAAGGGCGGTGGAGCCACACCAGCGACAGCACGCAGGCCAACTTGGTGCCTGCAGGTCAGCCAGGATGGTACTGGCCACGGGCGCTCTTCTGGAAGCTTTCTATTGCCCTGCCTGAGATACCCCTCCTGTCCCGGCCCCCACTCCTTTTTTTCCTTCCTCACCTCAGCCCGGAGAGATATTCCAGTGGAAGTTATGGGTGACACATCCTCTTCTTTACAGGTGGCAGCCTGGCAACTGCTGCCGAAAGTCCAGCAGAGCCCCACTCACACCGGGCCACCCACAAAGCCGTGGACCCTCACACCCTCCCACCAGCACAGCCCCGAGACTGCTGACGGGGCAGAGAATATGGAGTAAGGCACAGCTGCAGGGGCTATTGCTGCCTGGAGTGCTGTTTATATTGACCTCAACCCAGGCACACCTGGGGAGGGCTTGCCGGCAGGGTCAGGCTGCCCAGGTCAGCTAATCCTCAGCCCTCAGGGAATCACATTGCAGAAAATGGACCTCGCTAAGACAGAATATTCGCCAAGGAGAAAAAGGACACAATGCCATTTGCAGCACCGTAGATGAGTCTCGAGGTAATCACGTGACTTGGAGTAAGTCAGAAAGTGAAAGACACATATCATATCATATCACTTATAGGTGTTACCTATAAATTGATACCAGGGCAGATATTTCCACGGAGAAGGGCAATCACAGATTCATTAAACAAACTTATGGTTCACCAAAGGAAAGGTGTGAGGATTGAATTCATTACGATATTGGGGTTAACAGACATATACAAACACAGTAGACGTATATAATCACCAAAGACCTACGGAGTACCAAGAGAAGACTACTCAACATTCTGTCATAACGTACATGGGAAAAGGATCCCAGGAAGAACAGACATATGTATATGTGTAAAAGAACCACCTCTTGCACACCTACAACAAGCTAAACGTTGTACTCAAACTTGCTGTAATAAAAAATAAAAAATTAAATTAAAAACACGAACAAGAAGTAGTGAGACAAACTTGAGGGGCTTTCTCTGGCACATTCCGTTCTACATTCCAATCTAGAACACGACTTCCATTGAGGCTCTGCTGCCCTAGTAACCAGATTTGGTAAGGGAGAACTGCTGCCACCTTGTGGCCGTTTCACACAACTGCAGGTTTAATGCCAGCGCTAATGGTCAGTGGATATTCCAAATCATTACAGGCCTGTAAATGACACCTGCCCTGAAAACAAATCCTGGGGTCATATATCGACCAAAAAATTCAAAAGACGTCCATATTTCAAAACGACAGTTTCAAGAGGCATATTACACGCACATTAGTATTCTGCTTCTTTTGCTTTCTTTCTTTCTTTGTTAAAAAAAACGGGAATGGAGAAAGGCAACCCTCAGAATGGGCGAAAACGTTCACAAACGAATCAATGGACAAAGGTTTAATCTCCAATATATATAAACAGCTCATGCAGCTTAATATTAATAAAACAAACAACCCAATACAAAAATGGGCAGAAGATCTAAAGAGACGTTTCTTCAAAGAAGACACAGAGATGGCCAAGACGCACATGAAAAGCTGCTCAACATCACTAATTATTAGAGAAATGCAAATCAAAACTACAATGAGGTAAGACCTCACACCTGTTAGAATCGGCATCATCAGATAATCTACAAACAACAAATTCTGGGGAGGGTGTGGACAAAAGGAACCCTCTTCCGCTATTGGTGGGAATGTAAATTGATACAGTCACTATGGAGAACAGTATGGAGGTTCCTTTAAAAAACTAAAAAGAGAATTACCATAGGATCCAGCAATCCCACTTCTGGGCATATACCCTGAGAAAACCATAAATCACAGAGACATATTCACCACAATGTTCATGGCAGCACTATTTACAATAGCCAGGTTATGGAAGCAACATAAATGCCCACAGACAGACGAATGGATAAAGATGTGGTACATATATAAAATGGAATATTACTCAGCCATAAAAAGGAATGAAACTGGGTCATTTGTAGAGAAGTTGATGGATCTAGAGACTGTCATACAGAGTCAAGTAAGCCAGAAAGAGAAAAACCAATATTGTATATTAATGCCTATATGTGGAACCTAGAAAAATGGTAGAGATGAACTGGTTTGCAGGGCAGAAATAGAGACACAGAGGTAGAGAACAAACGTATGGACACAAAGTGGGGGAAGCCATGGGGTGGTGGTGGTGGGATGAGTTGGGAGATTAGGATTGACATGTATACATGTCTATGCATAAAATAGATAACTAATAATAACCTACTGTATAAAAAAAATAACTAAAATTAAATTACAAAATTTTAAAAAATAAAATGTAAAAATAAAACAGAAAAAAAGTTCTTCCATTCACACTGAAGTATTTATACGAATGAATTATTTCCATGCTTATATCTATAAATACATAAATGAGGAAAAAAATCTAACTTGAACCAAAAAAGAAAAGAAAAACCGAACCTAAGAATTATACAGAGGAAAACACTACCAAGGCACTTGCTCCAGTGGTAAACAATTCTGAAATTGGTCAGAGGTGGGGAATCATCTCCCATACAGCCAGCAGCCCCGCCCGCCCAAGCAAGGAGCATCCTCATTGCAAAGCTGGGAGACCGTGCCGAGGCCTCTGTGAGTAAACGTGAGCTGAGCCCCAGGCCAGATGCTGCTGAACTGTTCCCACCCTTCCCAGGTGAAACACCTGAATATGTACAAGGGCTTGAAAGCCTAGAGGAAGGGCCGTGGAGCCACACCAGCGACAGCACGCAGGCCAACTTGGTGCCTGCAGGACAGCCAGGATGGTACTGGCCACGGGCGCTCTTCTGGAAGCTTTCTATTGCCCTGCCTGAGATACCCCTCCTGTCCCGGCCCCCACTCCTTTTTTTCCTTCCTCACCTCAGCCCGGAGAGATATTCCAGTGGAAGTTATGGGTGACACATCCTCTTCTTTACAGGTGGCAGCCTGGCAACTCCTGCCGAAAGTCCAGCAGAGCCCCACTCACACCGGGCCACCCACAAAGCCGTGGACCCTCACACCCTCCCACCAACACAGCCCCGAGACTGCTGACGGGGCAGAGGATATGGAGTCAGGCACAGCTGCAGGGGCTATTGCTGCCTGGAGTGCTGTTTATATTGACCTCAACCCAGGCACACCTGGGGAGGGCTTGCCGGGAGGGTCAGGCTGCCCAGGTCAGCTAATCCTCAGCCCTCAGGGAATCACATTGCAGAATATGGACCCCGCTAAGACAGAATATTCGCCAAGGAAAAAAAGGACACAATGCCATTTGCAGCACCGTAGATGAGTCTCGAGGTAATCACGTGACTTGGAGTAAGTCAGAAAGTGAAAGACACATATCATATCATATCACTTATAGGTGTTACCTATAAATTGATACCAGGGCAGATATTTCCACGGAGAAGGGCAATCACAGATTCATTAAACAAACTTATGGTTCACCAAAGGAAAGGTGTGAGGATTGAATTCATTATGATATTGGGGTTAACAGACATATACAAACACAGTAGACGTATATAATCACCAAAGACCTACGGAGTACCAAGAGAAGACTACTCAACATTCTGTCATAACGTACATGGGAAAAGGATCCCAGGAAGAACAGACATATGTATATGTGTAAAAGAGCCACCTCTTGCACACCTACAACAAGCTAAACGTTGTACTCAAACTTGCTGTAATAAAAAATAAAAAATTAAATTAAAAACACGAACAAGAAGTAGTGAGACAAACTTGAGGGGCTTTCTCCTGGCACATTCCGTTCTACATTCCAATCTAGAACACGACTTCCATTGAGGCTCTGCTGCCCTAGTAACCAGATTTGGTAAGGGAGAACTGCTGCCACCTTGTGGCCGTTTCACACAACTGCAGGTTTAATGCCATCGCTAATGGTCAGTGGATATTCCAAATCATTACAGGCCTGTAAATGACACCTGCCCTGAAAACAAATCCTGGGGTCATATATCGACCAAAAAATTCAAAAGACGTCCATATTTCAAAACGACAGTTTCAAGAGGCATATATCACGCACATTAGTGTTCTGCTTCTTTTGCTTTCTTTCTTTCTTTGTTAAAAAAACGGGAATGGTAAAAGGCAACCCTCAGAATGTGCAAAAACGTTCACAAACGAATCAATGGACAAAGGTTTAATCTCCAATATATATAAACAGCTCATGCAGCTTAATATTAATAAAACAAACAACCCAATACAAAAATGGGCAGAAGATCTAAAGAGACGTTTCTTCAAAGAAGACACAGAGATGGCCAAGACGCACATGAAAAGCTGCTCAACATCACTAATTATTAGAGAAATGCAAATCAAAACTACAATGAGGTAAGACCTCACACCTGTTAGAATCGGCATCATCAGATAATCTACAAACAACAAACTCTGGGGAGGGTGTGGACAAAAGGAACCCTCTTCCGCTATTGGTGGGAATGTAAATTGATACAGTCACTATGGAGAACAGTATGGAGGTTCCTTTAAAAAACTAAAAAGAGAATTACCATAGGATCCAGCAATCCCACTTCTGGACATATACCCAGAGAAAACGATAAATCAAAAAGACACATTCACCACAATGTTCATTGCAGCACTATTTACAATAGCCAGGTAATGGAAGCAACCTAAATGCCCACAGACAGACGAATGGATAAAGATGTGGTACATATACAAAATGGAATATTACTCAGCCATAAAAAGGAATGAAACTGGGTCATTTGTAGAGAAGTTGATGGATCTAGAGACTGTCATACAGAGTGAAGTAAGTCAGAAAGAGAAAAACAAATATTGTATATTAATGCCTATAGGTGGAATCTAGAAAAATGGTGGAGATGAACTGGTTTGCAGGGCAGAAATAGAGACACAGAGGTAGAGAACAAACGTATGGACACAAAGTGGGGGAAGCCATGGGGTGGTGGTGGTGGGATGAGTTGGGAGATTAGGATTGACCTGTATACATGTCTATGCATAAAATAGATAACTAATAATAACCTACTGTATAAAAAAATAACTAAAATTAAATTTCAAAATTTAAAAAAGTAAAATGTAAAAATAAAACAGAAAAAAAGTTCTTCCATTCACACTGATGTATTTATACGAATGAATTATTTCCATGCTTATATCTATAAATACATAAATGAGGAATAAAATCTAACTTGAACCAAAAAAGAAAAAAAAAATGAACCTAAGAATTATACAGAGGAAAACACTACGAAGGCACTTGCTCCAGTGGTAAACAATTCTGAAATTGGTCAGAGGTGGGGAATCATCTCCCATACAGCCAGCAGCCCCGCCCGCCCACGCAAGGAGCATCCTCATTGCAAAGCTGGGAGACCGTGCCGATGCCTCTGTGAGTAAACGTGAGCTGAGCCCCAGGCCAGATGCTGCTGAACTGTTCCCACCCTTCCCAGGTGAAACACCTGAATATGTACAAGGGCTTGAAAGCCTAGAGGAAGGGCGGTGGAGCCACACCAGCGACAGCACGCAGGCCAACTTGGTGCCTGCAGGTCAGCCAGGATGGTACTGGCCACGGGCGCTCTTCTGGAAGCTTTCTATTGCCCTGCCTGAGATACCCCTCCTGTCCCGGCCCCCACTCCTTTTTTTCCTTCCTCACCTCAGCCCGGAGAGATATTCCAGTGGAAGTTATGGGTGACACATCCTCTTCTTTACAGGTGGCAGCCTGGCAACTGCTGCCGAAAGTCCAGCAGAGCCCCACTCACACCGGGCCACCCACAAAGCCGTGGACCCTCACACCCTCCCACCAGCACAGCCCCGAGACTGCTGACGGGGCAGAGAATATGGAGTAAGGCACAGCTGCAGGGGCTATTGCTGCCTGGAGTGCTGTTTATATTGACCTCAACCCAGGCACACCTGGGGAGGGCTTGCCGGCAGGGTCAGGCTGCCCAGGTCAGCTAATCCTCAGCCCTCAGGGAATCACATTGCAGAAAATGGACCTCGCTAAGACAGAATATTCGCCAAGGAGAAAAAGGACACAATGCCATTTGCAGCACCGTAGATGAGTCTCGAGGTAATCACGTGACTTGGAGTAAGTCAGAAAGTGAAAGACACATATCATATCATATCACTTATAGGTGTTACCTATAAATTGATACCAGGGCAGATATTTCCACGGAGAAGGGCAATCACAGATTCATTAAACAAACTTATGGTTCACCAAAGGAAAGGTGTGAGGATTGAATTCATTACGATATTGGGGTTAACAGACATATACAAACACAGTAGACGTATATAATCACCAAAGACCTACGGAGTACCAAGAGAAGACTACTCAACATTCTGTCATAACGTACATGGGAAAAGGATCCCAGGAAGAACAGACATATGTATATGTGTAAAAGAACCACCTCTTGCACACCTACAACAAGCTAAACGTTGTACTCAAACTTGCTGTAATAAAAAATAAAAAATTAAATTAAAAACACGAACAAGAAGTAGTGAGACAAACTTGAGGGGCTTTCTCTGGCACATTCCGTTCTACATTCCAATCTAGAACACGACTTCCATTGAGGCTCTGCTGCCCTAGTAACCAGATTTGGTAAGGGAGAACTGCTGCCACCTTGTGGCCGTTTCACACAACTGCAGGTTTAATGCCAGCGCTAATGGTCAGTGGATATTCCAAATCATTACAGGCCTGTAAATGACACCTGCCCTGAAAACAAATCCTGGGGTCATATATCGACCAAAAAATTCAAAAGACGTCCATATTTCAAAACGACAGTTTCAAGAGGCATATTACACGCACATTAGTATTCTGCTTCTTTTGCTTTCTTTCTTTCTTTGTTAAAAAAAACGGGAATGGAGAAAGGCAACCCTCAGAATGGGCGAAAACGTTCACAAACGAATCAATGGACAAAGGTTTAATCTCCAATATATATAAACAGCTCATGCAGCTTAATATTAATAAAACAAACAACCCAATACAAAAATGGGCAGAAGATCTAAAGAGACGTTTCTTCAAAGAAGACACAGAGATGGCCAAGACGCACATGAAAAGCTGCTCAACATCACTAATTATTAGAGAAATGCAAATCAAAACTACAATGAGGTAAGACCTCACACCTGTTAGAATCGGCATCATCAGATAATCTACAAACAACAAATTCTGGGGAGGGTGTGGACAAAAGGAACCCTCTTCCGCTATTGGTGGGAATGTAAATTGATACAGTCACTATGGAGAACAGTATGGAGGTTCCTTTAAAAAACTAAAAAGAGAATTACCATAGGATCCAGCAATCCCACTTCTGGGCATATACCCTGAGAAAACCATAAATCACAGAGACATATTCACCACAATGTTCATGGCAGCACTATTTACAATAGCCAGGTTATGGAAGCAACATAAATGCCCACAGACAGACGAATGGATAAAGATGTGGTACATATATAAAATGGAATATTACTCAGCCATAAAAAGGAATGAAACTGGGTCATTTGTAGAGAAGTTGATGGATCTAGAGACTGTCATACAGAGTCAAGTAAGCCAGAAAGAGAAAAACCAATATTGTATATTAATGCCTATATGTGGAACCTAGAAAAATGGTAGAGATGAACTGGTTTGCAGGGCAGAAATAGAGACACAGAGGTAGAGAACAAACGTATGGACACAAAGTGGGGGAAGCCATGGGGTGGTGGTGGTGGGATGAGTTGGGAGATTAGGATTGACATGTATACATGTCTATGCATAAAATAGATAACTAATAATAACCTACTGTATAAAAAAAATAACTAAAATTAAATTACAAAATTTTAAAAAATAAAATGTAAAAATAAAACAGAAAAAAAGTTCTTCCATTCACACTGAAGTATTTATACGAATGAATTATTTCCATGCTTATATCTATAAATACATAAATGAGGAAAAAAATCTAACTTGAACCAAAAAAGAAAAGAAAAACCGAACCTAAGAATTATACAGAGGAAAACACTACCAAGGCACTTGCTCCAGTGGTAAACAATTCTGAAATTGGTCAGAGGTGGGGAATCATCTCCCATACAGCCAGCAGCCCCGCCCGCCCAAGCAAGGAGCATCCTCATTGCAAAGCTGGGAGACCGTGCCGAGGCCTCTGTGAGTAAACGTGAGCTGAGCCCCAGGCCAGATGCTGCTGAACTGTTCCCACCCTTCCCAGGTGAAACACCTGAATATGTACAAGGGCTTGAAAGCCTAGAGGAAGGGCCGTGGAGCCACACCAGCGACAGCACGCAGGCCAACTTGGTGCCTGCAGGACAGCCAGGATGGTACTGGCCACGGGCGCTCTTCTGGAAGCTTTCTATTGCCCTGCCTGAGATACCCCTCCTGTCCCGGCCCCCACTCCTTTTTTTCCTTCCTCACCTCAGCCCGGAGAGATATTCCAGTGGAAGTTATGGGTGACACATCCTCTTCTTTACAGGTGGCAGCCTGGCAACTCCTGCCGAAAGTCCAGCAGAGCCCCACTCACACCGGGCCACCCACAAAGCCGTGGACCCTCACACCCTCCCACCAACACAGCCCCGAGACTGCTGACGGGGCAGAGGATATGGAGTCAGGCACAGCTGCAGGGGCTATTGCTGCCTGGAGTGCTGTTTATATTGACCTCAACCCAGGCACACCTGGGGAGGGCTTGCCGGGAGGGTCAGGCTGCCCAGGTCAGCTAATCCTCAGCCCTCAGGGAATCACATTGCAGAATATGGACCCCGCTAAGACAGAATATTCGCCAAGGAAAAAAAGGACACAATGCCATTTGCAGCACCGTAGATGAGTCTCGAGGTAATCACGTGACTTGGAGTAAGTCAGAAAGTGAAAGACACATATCATATCATATCACTTATAGGTGTTACCTATAAATTGATACCAGGGCAGATATTTCCACGGAGAAGGGCAATCACAGATTCATTAAACAAACTTATGGTTCACCAAAGGAAAGGTGTGAGGATTGAATTCATTATGATATTGGGGTTAACAGACATATACAAACACAGTAGACGTATATAATCACCAAAGACCTACGGAGTACCAAGAGAAGACTACTCAACATTCTGTCATAACGTACATGGGAAAAGGATCCCAGGAAGAACAGACATATGTATATGTGTAAAAGAGCCACCTCTTGCACACCTACAACAAGCTAAACGTTGTACTCAAACTTGCTGTAATAAAAAATAAAAAAATAAATTAAAAACACGAACAAGAAGTAGTGAGACAAACTTGAGGGGCTTTCTCCTGGCACATTCCGTTCTACATTCCAATCTAGAACACGACTTCCATTGAGTCTCTGCTGCCCTAGTAACCAGATTTGGTAAGGGAGAACTGCTGCCACCTTGTGGCCGTTTCACACAACTGCAGGTTTAATGCCAGCGCTAATGGTCAGTGGATATTCCAAATCATTACAGGCCTGTAAATGACACCTGCCCTGAAAACAAATCCTGGGGCCATATATCGACCAAAAAATTCAAAAGACGTCCATATTTCAAAACGACAGTTTCAAGAGGCATATTACACGCACATTAGTATTCTGCTTCTTTTGCTTTCTTTCTTTCTTTGTTAAAAAAAACGGGAATGGAGAAAGGCAACCCTCAGAATGGGCGAAAACGTTCACAAACGAAAAAATGGACAAAGGTTTAATCTCCAATATATATAAACAGCTCATGCAGCTTAATATTAATAAAACAAACAACCCAATACAAAAATGGGCAGAAGATCTAAAGAGACGTTTCTTCAAAGAAGACACAGAGATGGCCAAGATGCACATGAAAAGCTGCTCAACATCACTAATTATTAGAGAAATGCAAATCAAAACTACAATGAGGTAAGACCTCACACCTGTTAGAATCGGCATCATCAGATAATCTACAATCAACAAATTCTGGAGAGTGTGTGGACAAAAGGAACCCTCTTCCGCTATTGGTGGGAATGTAAATTGATACAGTCACTATGGAGAACAGTATGGAGGTTCCTTTAAAAAACTAAAAAGAGAATTACCATAGGATCCAGCAATCCCACTTCTGGGCATATACCCAGAGAAAACCATAAATCACACAGACACATTCACCACAATGTTCATTGCAGCACTATTTACAATAGCCAGGTTATGGAAGCAACCTAAATGCCCACAGACAGACGAATGGAAAAAGATGTGGTACATATATAAAATGGAATATTACTCAGCCATATAAAGGAATGAAACTGGGTCATTTGTAGAGAAGTTGATGGATCTAGAGACTGTCATACAGAGTGAAGTAAGCCAGAAAGAGAAAAACAAATATTGTATATTAATGCCTATATGTGGAACCTAGAAAAATGGTAGAGATGAACTGGTTTGCAGGGCAGAAATAGAGACACAGAGGTAGAGAACAAACGTATGGACACAAAGTGGGGGAAGCCATGGGGTGGTGGTGGTGGGATGAGTTGGGAGATTAGGATTGACCTGTATACATGTCTATGCATAAAATAGATAACTAATAATAACCTACTGTATAAAAAAATAACTAAAATTAAATTTCAAAATTTTAAAAAATAAAATGTAAAAATAAAACAGAAATAAAGTTCTTCCATTCACACTGATGTATTTATACGAATGAATAATTTCCATGCTTATATCTATAAATACATAAATGAGGAATAAAATCTAACTTGAACCAAAAAAGAAAAAAAAACTGAACCTAAGAATTATACAGAGGAAAACAATACCAAGGCACTTGCTCCAGTGGTAAACAATTCTGAAATTGGTCAGAGGTGGGGAATCATCTCCCATACAGCCAGCAGCCCCGCCCGCCCACGCAAGGAGCATCCTCATTGCAAAGCGGGGAGACCGTGCCGAGGCCTCTGTGAGTAAACGTGAGCTGAGTCCCAGGCCAGCTGCTGCAGAACTCTTCCCACCCTTCCCAGGTGAAACACCTGAATATGTACAAGGGCTTGAAAGCCTAGAGTAAGGGCCGTGGAGCCACACCAGCGACAGCACGCAGGCCAACTTGGTGCCTGGAGGACAGCCAGGATGGTACTGGCCACGGGCGCTCTTCTGGAAGCTTTCTATTGCCCTGCCTGAGATACCCCTCCTGTCCCGGCCCCCACTCCTTTTTTTCCTTCCTCACTTCAGCCCGGAGAGATATTCCAGTGGAAGTTATGGGTGACACATCCTCTTCTTTACAGGTGGCAGCCTGGCAACTCCTGGCGAAAGTCCAGCAGAGCCCCATCACACCGGGCCACCCACAAAGCCGTGGACACTCACACCCTCCCACCTACACAGCCCCGAGACTGCTGACGGGGCAGAGGCTATGGAGTCAGGCACAGCTGCAGGGGCTATTGCTGCCTGGAGTGCTGTTTATATTGCCCTCAACCCAGGCACACCTGGGGAGGGCTTGCCGGCAGGGTCAGGCTGCCCAGGTCAGCTAATCCTCAGCCCTCAGGGAATCACATTGCAGAATATGGACCCCGCTAAGACAGAATATTCGCCAAGGAAAAAAAGGACACAATGCCATTTGCAGCACCGTAGATGAGTCTCGAGGTAATCACGTGACTTGGAGTAAGTCAGAAAGTGAAAGACACATATCATATCATATCACTTATAGGTGTTACCTATAAATTGATACCAGGGCAGATATTTCCACGGAGAAGGGCAATCACAGATTCATTAAACAAACTTATGGTTCACCAAAGGAAAGGTGTGAGGATTGAATTCATTACGATATTGGGGTTAACAGACATATACAAACACAGTAGACGTATAGAATCACCAAAGACCTACGGAGTACCAAGAGAAGACTACTCAACATTCTGTCATAACGTACATGGGAAAAGGATCCCAGGAAGAACAGACATATGTATATGTGTAAAAGAGCCACCTCTTGCACACCTACAACAAGCTAAACGTTGTACTCAAACTTGCTGTAATAAAAAATAAAAAAATAAATTAAAAACACGAACAAGAAGTAGTGAGACAAACTTGAGGGGCTTTCTCCTGGCACATTCCGTTCTACATTCCAATCTAGAACACGACTTCCATTGAGGCTCTGCTGCCCTAGTAACCAGCTTTGGTAAGGGAGAACTGCTGCCACCTTGTGGCCGTTTCACACAACTGCAGGTTTAATGCCAGCGCTAATGGTCAGTGGATATTCCAAATCATTACAGGCCTGTAAATGACACCTGCCCTGAAAACAAATCCTGGGGTCATATATAGACCAAAAAATTCAAAAGACGTCCATATTTCAAAACGACAGTTTCAAGAGGCATATTTCATGCACATTAGTGTTCTGCTTCTTTTGCTTTCTTTCTTTCTTTGTTAAAAAAAACGGGAATGGAGAAAGGCAACCCTCAGAATGGGCGAAAACGTTCACAAACGAATCAATGGACAAAGGTTTAATCTGCAATATATATAAACAGCTCATGCAGCTTAATATTAATAAAACAAACAACCCAATACAAAAATGGGCAGAAGATCTAAAGAGACGTTTTTTCAAAGCAGACACAGAGATGGCCAAGACGCACATGAAAAGCTGCTCAACATCACTAATTATTAGAGAAATGCAAATCAAAACTACAATGAGGTAAGACCTCACAACTGTTAGAATCGGCATCATCAGATAATCTACAATCAACAAATTCTGGGGACGGTGTGGACAAAAGGAACCCTCTTCCGCTATTGGTGGGAATGTAAATTGATACAGTCACTATGGAGAACAGTATGGAGGTTCCTTTAAAAAACTAAAAAGAGAATTACCATAGGATCCAGCAATCCCACTTCTGGGCATATACCCAGAGAAAACCATAAATCACAAAGACACATTCACCACAATGTTCATTGCAGCACTATTTACAATAGCCAGGTAATGGAAGCAACCTAAATGCCCACAGACAGACGAATGGATAAAGATGTGGTACATATACAAAATGGAATACTACTCAGCCATAAAAAGGAATGAAACTGGGTCATTTGTAGAGAAGTTGATGGATCTAGAGACTGTCATACAGAGTGAAGTATGTCTGAAAGAGAAAAACAAATATTGTATATTTATGCCTATATGTGGAACCTAGAAAAAAGGTAGAGATGAACTGGTTTGCAGGGCAGAAATAGAGACACAGAGGTAGAGAACAAACGTATGGACACAAAGTGGGGGAAGCCATGGGGTGGTGGTGGTGGGATGAGTTGGGAGATTAGGATTGACCTGTATACATGTCTATGCATAAAATAGATAACTAATAATAACCTACTGTATAAAAAAATAACTAAAATTTAATTTCAAAATTTTAAAAAATAAAATGTAAAAATAAAACAGAAAAAAAGTTCTTCCATTCACACTGATGTATTTATACGAATGAATTATTTCCATGCTTATATCTATAAATACATAAATGAGGAATAAAATCTAACTTGAACCAAAAAAGAAAAAAAAAAAACTGAACCTAACAGTTATACAGAGGAAAACACTACCAAGGCAATTGCTCCACTGGTAAACAATTCTGAAATTGGTCAGAGGTGGGGAATCATCTCCCATACAGCCAGCAGCCCCGCCCGCCCACGCAAGGAGCATCCTCATTGCAAAGCTGGGAGACCGTGCCAAGGCCTCTGTGAGTAAACGTGAGCTGAGCCCCAGGCCAGATGCTGCTGAACTGTTCCCACCCTTCCCAGGTGAAACACCTGAATATGTACAAGGGCTTGAAAGCCTAGAGGAAGGGCCGTGGAGCCACACCAGCGACAGCACGCAGGCCAACTTGGTGCCTGCAGGTCAGCCAGGATGGTACTGGCCACGGGCGCTCTTCTGGAAGATTTCTATTGCCCTGCCTGAGATACCCCTCTTGTCCCGGCCACCACTCCTTTTTTTCCTTCCTCACCTCAGCCCGGAGAGATATTCCAGTGGAAGTTATGGGTGACACATCCTCTTCTTTACAGGTGGCAGCCTGGCAACTCCTGCCGAAAGTCCAGCAGAGCCCCACTCACACCGGGCCCCCCACAAAGCCGTGGACCCTCACACCCTCCCACCAGCACAGCCCCGAGACTGCTGACGGGGCAGAGAATATGGAGTCAGGCACAGCTGCAGGGGCTATTGCTGCCTGGAGTGCTGTTTATATTGACCTCAACCCAGGCAACCCTGGGGAGGGTTTGCCGGCAGGGTCAGGCTGCCCAGGTCAGCTAATCCTCAGCCCTCAGGGAATCACATTGCAGAATATGGACGTCGCTAAGACAGAATATTCGCCAAGGAAAAAAAGGACACAATGCCATTTGCAGCACCGTAGATGAGTCTCGAGGTAATCACGTGACTTGGAGTAAGTCAGAAAGTGAAAGACACATATCATATCATATCACTTATTGGTGTTACCTATAAATTGATACCAGGGCAGTTATTTCCACGGAGAAGGGCAATCACAGATTCATTAAACAAACTTATGGTTCACCAAAGGAAAGGTGTGAGGATTGAATTCATTACGATATTGGGGTTAACAGACATATACAAACACAGTAGACGTATATAATCACCAAAGACCTACGGAGTACCAAGAGAAGACTACTCAACATTCTGTCATAACGTACATGGGAAAAGGATCCCAGGAAGAACAGACATATGTATATGTGTAAAAGAACCACCTCTTGCACACCTACAACATGCTAAACGTTGTACTCAAACTTGCTGTAATAAAAAATAAAAAATTAAATTAAAATCACGAACAAGAAGTAGTGAGACAAACTTGAGGGGCTTTCTCCTGGCACATTCCGTTCTACATTCCAATCTAGAACACGACTTCCATTGAGGCTCTGCTGCCCTAGTAACCAGATTTGGTAAGGGAGAACTGCTGCCACCTTGTGGCCGTTTCACACAACTGCAGGTTTAATGCCAGCGCTAATGGTCAGTGGATATTCCAAATCATTACAGGCCTGTAAATGACACCTGCCCTGAAAACAAATCCTGGGGTCATATATCGACCAAAAAATTCAAAAGACGTCCATATTTCAAAACGACAGTTTCAAGAGGCATATTTCACGCACATTAGTGTTCTGCTTCTTTTGCTTTCTTTCTTTCTTTGTTAAAAAAAACGGGAATGGAAAAAGGCAACCCTCAGAATGGGCGAAAACGTTCACAAACGAATCAATGGACAAAGGTTTAATCTCCAATATATATAAACAGCTCATGCAGCTTAATATTAATAAAACAAACAACCCAATACAAAAATGGGCAGAAGATCTAAAGAGACGTTTCTTCAAAGAAGACACAGAGATGGCCAAGACGCACATGAAAAGCTGCTCAACATCACTAATTATTAGAGAAATGCAAATCAAAACTACAATGAGGTAAGACCTCACACCTGTTAGAATCGGCATCATCAGATAATCTACAAACAACAAATTCTGGGGAGGGTGTGGACAAAAGGAACCCTCTTCCGCTATTGGTGGGAATGTAAATTGATACAGTCACTATGGAGAACAGTATGGAGGTTCCTTTAAAACACTAAAAAGAGAATTACCATAGGATCCAGCAATCCCACTTCTGGGCATATACCCTGAGAAAACCATAAATCACAGAGACACATTCACCACAATGTTCATTGCAGCACTATTTACAATAGCCAGGTTATGGAAGCAACATAAATGCCCACAGACAGACGAATGGATAAAGATGTGGTACATATATAAAATGGAATATTACTCAGCCATAAAAAGGAATGAAACTGGGTCATTTGTAGAGAAGTTGATGGATTTGAGACTGTCATACAGAGTGAAGTAAGCCAGAAATAGAAAAACAAATATTGTATATTAATGCCTATATGTAGAACCTAGAAAAATAGTAGAGATGAACTGGTTTGCAGGGCAGAAATAGAGACACAGAGGTAGAGAACAAACGTATGGACACAAAGTGGGGGAAGCCATGGGGTGGTGGTGGTGGGATGAATTGGGAGATTAGGATTGACCTGTATACATGTCTATGCATAAAATAGATAACTAATAATAACCTACTGTATAAAAAAATAACTAAAATTAAATTTCAAAATTTTTAAAAATAAAATGTAAAAATAAAACAGAAAAAAAGTTCTTCCATTCACACTGATGTATTTATACGAATGAATTATTTCCATGCTTATATCTATAAATACATAAATGAGGAATAAAATCTAACTTGAACCAAAAAAGAAAAAAAAAAAACTGAACCTAACAGTTATACAGAGGAAAACACTACCAAGGCACTTGCTCCACTGGTAAACAATTCTGAAATTGGTCAGAGTTGGGGAATCATCTCCCATACAGCCAGCAGCCGCGCCCGCCCACGCCAGGAGCATCCTCATTGCAAAGCTGGGAGACCGTGCCGAGGCCTCTGTGAGTAAACGTGAGCTGAGCCCCAGGCCAGCTGCTGCTTAACTGTTCCCACCCTTCCCATGTGAGACACCTGAATATGTACAAGGGCTTGAAAGCCTAGAGGAAGGGCCGTGGAGCCACACCAGCGACAGCACGCAGGCCAACTTGGTGCCTGCTGGTCAGCCAGGATGGTACTGGCCACGGGCGCTCTTCTGGAAGCTTTCTATTGCCCTGCCTAAGATACCCCTCCTGTCCCGGCCCCCACTCCTTTTTTTCCTTCCTCACCTCAGCCTGGAGAGGTATTCCAGTGGAAGTTATGGGTGACACATCCTCTTCTTTACAGGTGGCAGCCTGGCAACTCCTGCCGAAAGTCCAGCAGAGCCCCACTCACACCGGGCCACCCACAAAGCCGTGGACCCTCAAACCCTCCCACCAGCACAGCCCCGAGACTGCTGACGGGGCAGAGAATATGGAGTCAGGCACAGCTGCAGGGGCTATTGCTGCCTGGAGTGCTGTTTATATTGACCTCAACCCAGGCACACCTGGGGAGGGCTTGCCTGCAGGGTCAGGCTGCCCAGGTCAGCTAATCCTCAGCCCTCAGGGAATCACATTGCAGAATATGGACCTCGCTAAGACAGAATATTCGCCAAGGAAAAAAAGGACACAATGCCATTTGCAGCACCGTAGATGAGTCTCGAGGTAATCACGTGACTTGGAGTAAGTCAGAAAGTGAAAGACACATATCATGTCATATCACTTATAGGTGTTACGTATAAATTGATACCAGGGCAGATATTTCCACGGAGAAGGGCAATCACAGATTCATTAAACAAACCTATGGTTCACCAAAGGAAAGGTGTGAGCATTGAATTCATTACGATATTCGTGTTAACAGACAGATACAAACACAGTAGACGTATATAATCACCAAAGACCTACGGAGTACCAAGAGAAGACTACTCAACATTCTGTCATAACGTACATGGGAAAAGGATCCCAGGAAGAACAGACATATGTATATGTGTAAAAGAACCACCTCTTGCACACCTACAACAAGCTAAACGTTGTACTCAAACTTGCTGTAATAAAAAATAAAAAATTAAATTAAAAACACGAACAAGAAGTAGTGAGACAAACTTGAGGGGCTTTCTCCTGGCACATTCCGTTCTACATTCCAATCTAGAACACGACTTCCATTGAGGCTCTGCTGCCCTAGTAAACAGATTTGGTAAGGGAGAACTGCTGCCACCTTGTGGCCGTTTCACACAACTGCAGGTTTAATGCCAGCGCTAATGGTCAGTGGATATTCCAAATCATTACAGGCCTGTAAATGACACCTGCCCTGAAAACAAATCCTGTGGTCATATATCGACCAAAAAATTCAAAAGACGTCCATATTTCAAAACGACAGTTTCAAGAGGCATATATCACGCACATTAGTGTTCTGCTTCTTTTGCTTGCTTTCTTTCTTTGTTAAAAAAACGGGAATGGAAAAAGGCAACCCTCAGAATGTGCAAAAACGTTCACAAACGAATCAATGGACAAAGGTTTAATCTCCAATATATATAAACAGCTCATGCAGCTTAATATTAATAAAACAAACAACCCAATACAAAAATGTGCAGAAGATCTAAAGAGACGTTTCTTCAAAGAAGACACAGAGATGGCCAAGACGCACATGAAAAGCTGCTCAACATCACTAATTATTAGAGAAATGCAAATCAAAACTACAATGAGGTAAGACCTCACACCTGTGAGAATCGGCATCATCAGATAATCTACAAACAACAAATTCTGGGGAGGGTGTGGACAAAAGGAACCCTCTTCCGCTATTGGTGGGAATGTAAATTGATACAGTCACTATGGAGAAGAGTATGGAGGTTCCTTTAAAAAACTAAAAAGAGAATTACCATAGGATCCAGCAAACCCACTTCTGGGCATATACCCAGAGAAAACCATAAATCACAGAGACACATTCACCACAATGTTCATTGCAGCACTATTTACAATAGCCAGGTTATAGAAGCAACCTAAATGCCCACAGACAGACGAATGGATAAAGATGTGGTACATATATAAAATGGAATATTACTCAGCCATAAAAAGGAATGAAACTGGGTCATTTGTAGAGAAGTTGATGGATCTAGAGACTGTCATACAGAGTGAAGTAAGCCAGAAAGAGAAAAACAAATATTGTATATTAATGCCTATATGTGGAACCTAAAAAAATGGTAAAGATGAACTGGTTTTCAGGGCAGAAATAGAGACACAGAGGTAGAGAACAAACGTATGGACACAAAGTGGGGGAAGCCATGGGGTGGTGGTGGTGGGATGAGTTGGGAGACTAGGATTGACCTGTATACATGTCTATGCATAAAATAGATAACTAATAATAAACTACTGTATAAAAAAATAACTAAAATTTAATTTCAAAATTTTAAAAAATAAAATGTAAAAATAAAACAGAAAAAAAGTTCTTCCATTCACACTGATGTATTTATACGAATGAATTATTTCCATGCTTATATCTACAAATACATAAATGAGGAATAAAATCTAACTTGAACCAAAAAAGAAAAAAAAAAAACTGAACCTAACAGTTATACAGACGAAAACACTGCCAAGGCAATTGCTCCACTGGTAAACAATTCTGAAATTGGTCAGAGGTGGGGAATCATCTCCCATACAGCCAGCAGCCCCGCCCGCCCACGCAATGAGCGTCCTTATTGCAAAGCTGTGGGACCGTGCCGAGGCCTCTGTGAGTAAACGTGAGCTGAGCCCCAGGCCAGATGCTGCTGAACTGTTCCCACCCTTCCCAGGTGAAACACCTGAATATGTACAAGGGCTTGAAAGCCTAGAGGAAGGGCCGTGGAGCCACAGCAGCGACAGCACGCAGGCCAACTTGGTGCCTGCAGGTCAGCCAGGATGGTACTGGCCACGGGCGCTCTTCTGGAAGCTTTCCATTGCCCTGCCTGAGATAACCCTCCTGTCCCGGCCCCCACTCCTTTTTTTCCTTCCTCACCTCACCCCGGAGAGATATTCCAGTGGAAGTTATGGGTGACACATCCTCTTCTTTACAGGTGGCAGCCTGGCAACTCCTGCCGAAAGTCCAGCAGAGCCCCACTCACACCGGGCCACCCACAAAGCCGTGGACCCTCACACCCTCCCACCAGCACAGCCCCGAGACTGCTGACGGGGCCGAGAATATGGAGTAAGGCACAGCTGCAGGGGCTATTGCTGCCTGGAGTGCTGTTTATATTGACCTCAACCCAGGCACACCTGGGGAGGGCTTGCCGGCACGGTCAGGATGCCCAGGTCAGCTAATCCTCAGCCCTCAGGGAATCACATTGCAGAATATGGACCTCGCTAAGACAGAATATTCGCCAAGGAAAAAAAGGACACAATGCCATTTGCAGCACCGTAGATGAGTCTCGAGGTAATCACGTGACTTGGAGTAAGTCAGAAAGTGAAAGACACATATCATATCATATCACTTATAGGTGTTACCTATAAATTGATACCAGGGCAAATATTTCCACGGAGAAGGGCAATCACAGATTCATTAAACAAACTTATGGTTCACCAAAGGAAAGGTGTGAGGATTGAATTCATTACGATATTGGGGTTAACAGACAGATACAAACACAGTAGACGTATATAATCACCAAAGACCTACGGAGTACCAAGAGAAGACTACTCAACATTCTGTCATAACTTACATGGGAAAAGGATCCCAGGAAGAACAGACATAAGTATATGTGTAAAAGAACCACCTCTTGCACACCTACAACAAGCTAAACGTTGTACTCAAATTTGCTGTAATAAAAAATAAAAAATTAAATTAAGAACACGAACAAGAAGTAGTGAGACAAACTTGAGGGGCTTTCTCCTGGCACATTCCGTTCTACATTCCAATCTAGAACACGACTTCCATTGAGGCTCTGCTGCCCTAGTAACCAGATTTGGTAAGGGAGAACTGCTGCCACCTTGTGGCCGTTTCACACAACTGCAGGTTTAATGCCAGCGCTAATGGTCAGTGCATATTCCAAATCACTACAGGCCTGTAAATGACACCTGCCCTGAAAACAATTCCTGGGGTCATATATCGACCAAAAAATTCAAAAGACGTCCATATTTCAAAACGACAGTTTCAAGAGGCATATTTCACGCACATTAGTGTTCTGCTTCTTTTGCTTTCTTTCTTTCTTTGTTAAAAAAAACGGGAATGGAAAAAGGCAACCCTCAGAATGGGCGAAAACGTTCACAAACGAATCAATGGACAAAGGTTTAATCTCCAATATATATAAACAGCTCATGCAGCTTAATATTAATAAAACAAACAACCCAATACAAAAATGGGCAGAAGATCTAAAGAGACGTTTTTTCAAAGAAGACACAGAGATGGCCAAGACGCACATGAAAAGCTGCTCAACATCACTAATTATTAGAGAAATGCAAATCAAAACTACAATGAGGTAAGACCTCACACCTGTTAGAATCGGCATCATCAGATAATCTACAAACAACAAATTCTGGGGAGGGTGTGGACAAAAGGAACCCTCTTCCGCTATTGGTGGGAATGTAAATTGATACAGTCACTATGGAGAACAGTATGGAGGTTCCTTTAAAACACTAAAAAGAGAATTACCATAGGATCCAGCAATCCCACTTCTGGGCATATACCCTGAGAAAACCATAAATCACAGAGACACATTCACCACAATGTTCATTGCAGCACTATTTACAATAGCCAGGTTATGGAAGCAACATAAATGCCCACAGACAGACGAATGGATAAAGATGTGGTACATATATAAAATGGAATATTACTCAGCCATAAAAAGGAATGAAACTGGGTCATTTGTAGAGAAGTTGATGGATTTGAGACTGTCATACAGAGTGAAGTAAGCCAGAAAGAGAAAAACAAATATTGTATATTAATGCCTATATGTAGAACCTAGAAAAATAGTAGAGATGAACTGGTTTGCAGGGCAGAAATAGAGACACAGAGGTAGAGAACATACGTATGGACACAAAGTGGGGGAAGCCATGGGGTGGTGGTGGTGGGATGAGTTGGGAGATTAGGATTGACCTGTATACATGTCTATGCATAAAATAGATAACTAATAATAACCTACTGTATAAAAAAATAACTAAAATTAAATTTCAAAATTTTAAAAAATAAAATGTAAAAATAAAACAGAAAAAAAGTTCTTCCATTCACACTGATGTATTTATACGAATGAATTATTTCCATGCTTATATCTATAAATACATAAATGAGGAATAAAATCTAACTTGAACCAAAAAAGAAAAAAAAACTGAACCTAAGAATTATACAGAGGAAAACACTACGAAGGCAATTGCTCCAGTGGTAAACAATTCTGAAATTGGTCAGAGGTGGGGAATCATCTCCCATACAGCCAGCAGCCCCGCCCGCCCACGCAAGGAGCATCCTCATTGCAAAGCTGGGAGACCGTGCCGAGGCCTCTGTGAGTAAACGTGAGCTGAGCCCCAGGCCAGATGCTGCTGAACTGTTCCCACCCTTCCCAGGTGAAACACCTGAATATGTACAAGGGCTTGAAAGCCTAGAGGAAGGGCCGTGGAGCCACACCAGCGACAGCACGCAGGCCAACTTGGTGCCTGCAGGTCAGCCAGGATGGTACTGCCACGGGCGCTCTTCTGGAAGCTTTCTATTGCCCTGCCTGAGATACCCCTCCTGTCCCGGCCCCCACTCCTTTTTTTCCTTCCTCACCTCAGCCCGGAGAGATATTCCAGTGGAAGTTATGGGTGACACATCCTCTTCTTTACAGGTGGCAGCCTGGCAACTCCTGCCGAAAGTCCAGCAGAGCCCCACTCACACCGGGCCACCCACAAAGCCGTGGACCCTCACACCCTCCCACCAGCACAGCCCCGAGACTGCTGACGGGGCAGAGAATATGGAGTAAGGCACAGCTGCAGGGGCTATTGCTGCCTGGAGTGCTGTTTATATTGACCTCAACCCAGGCACACCTGGGGAGGGCTTGCCGGCAGGGTCAGGCTGCCCAGGTCAGCTAATCCTCAGCCCTCAGGGAATCACATTGCAGAAAATGGACCTCGCTAAGACAGAATATTCGCCAAGGAGAAAAAGGACACAATGCCATTTGCAGCACCGTAGATGAGTCTCGAGGTAATCACGTGACTTGGAGTAAGTCAGAAAGTGAAAGACAAATATCATATCATATCACTTATAGGTGTTACCTATAAATTGATACCAGGGCAGATATTTCCACGGAGAAGGGCAATCACAGATTCATTAAACAAACTTATGGTTCACCAAAGGAAAGGTGTGAGGATTGAATTCATTACGATATTGGGGTTAACAGACAGATACAAACACAGTAGACGTATATAATCACCAAAGACCTACGGAGTACCAAGAGAAGACTACTCAACATTCTGTCATAACGTACATGGGAAAAGGATCCCAGGAAGAACAGACATATGTATATGTGTAAAAGAACCACCTCTTGCCCACCTACAACAAGCTAAACGTTGTACTCAAACTTGCTGTAATAAAAAATAAAAAATTAAATTAAGAACACGAACAAGAAGTAGTGAGACAAACTTGAGGGCCTTTCTCCTGGCACATTCCGTTCTACATTCCAATCTAGAACACGACTTCCATTGAGTCTCTGCTGCCCTAGTAACCAGATTTGGTAAGGGAGAACTGCTGCCACCTTGTGGCCGTTTCACACAACTGCAGGTTTAATGCCAGCGCTAATGGTCAGTGGATATTCCAAATCATTACAGGCCTGTAAATGACACCTGCCCTGAAAACAAATCCTGGGGCCATATATCGACCAAAAAATTCAAAAGACGTCCATATTTCAAAACGACAGTTTCAAGAGGCATATTACACGCACATTAGTATTCTGCTTCTTTTGCTTTCTTTCTTTCTTTGTTAAAAAAAACGGGAATGGAGAAAGGCAACCCTCAGAATGGGCGAAAACGTTCACAAACGAATCAATGGACAAAGGTTTAATCTCCAATATATATAAACAGCTCATGCAGCTTAATATTAATAAAACAAACAACCCAATACAAAAATGGGCAGAAGATCTAAAGAGACGTTTCTTCAAAGAAGACACAGAGATGGCCAAGAGGCACATGAAAAGCTGCTCAACATCACTAATTATTAGAGAAATGCAAATCAAAACTACAATGAGGTAAGACCTCACACCTGTTAGAATCGGCATCATCAGATAATCTACAAACAACAAACTCTGGGGAGGGTGTGGACAAAAGGAACCCTCTTCCGCTATTGGTGGGAATGTAAATTGATACAGTCACTATGGAGAACAGTATGGAGGTTCCTTTAAAAAACTAAAAAGAGAATTACCATAGGATCCAGCAATCCCACTTCTGGGCATATACCCAGAGAAAACCATAAATCACAAAGACACATTCACCACAATGTTCATTGCAGCACTATTTACAATAGCCAGGTAATGGAAGCAACCTAAATGCCCACAGACAGACGAATGGATAAAGATGTGGTACATATACAAAATGGAATATTACTCAGCCATAAAAAGGAATGAAACTGGGTCATTTGTAGAGAAGTTGATGGATCTAGAGACTGTCATACAGAGTGAAGTAAGTCAGAAAGGGAAAACCAAATATTGTATATTAATGCCTATATGTGGAACCTAGAAAAATGGTGGAGATGAACTGGTTTGCAGGGCAGAAATAGAGACACAGAGGTAGAGAACAAACGTATGGACACAAAGTGGGGGAAGCCATGGGGTGGTGGTGGTGGGATGAGTTGGGAGATTAGGATTGACCTGTATACATATCTATGCATAAAATAGATAACTAATAATAACCTACTGTATAAAAAAAATAACTAAAATTAAATTTCAAAATTTTAAAAAATAAAATGTAAAAATAAAACAGAAAAAAAGTTCTTCCATTCACACTGATGTATTTATACGAATGAATTATTTCCATGCTTATATCTATAAATACATAAATGAGGAATAAAATCTAACTTGAACCAAAAAAGAAAAAAAAAAAACTGAACCTAACAGTTATACAGAGGAAAACACTACGAAGGCACTTGCTCCAGTGGTAAACAATTCTGAAATTGGTCAGAGGTGGGGAATCATCTCCCATACAGCCAGCAGCCCCGCCCGCCCACGCAAGGAGCATCCTCATTGCAAAGCTGGGAGACCGTGCCGAGGCCTCTGTGAGTAAACGTGAGCTGAGCCCCAGGCCAGATGCTGCTGAACTGTTCCCACCCTTCCCAGGTGAAACACCTGAATATGTACAAGGGCTTGAAAGCCTAGAGGAAGGGCCGTGGAGCCACACCAGCGACAGCACGCAGGCCAACTTGGTGCCTGCAGGTCAGCCAGGATGGTACTGGCCACGGGCGCTCTTCTGGAAGCTTTCTATTGCCCTGCCTGAGATACCCCTCCTGTCCCGGCACCCACTCCTTTTTTTCCTTCCTCACCTCAGCCCGGAGAGATATTCCAGTGGAAGTTATGGGTGACACATCCTCTTCTTTACAGGTGGCAGCCTGGCAACTCCTGCCGAAAGTCCAGCAGAGCCCCACTCACACCGGGCCACCCACAAAGCCGTGGACCCTCACACCCTCCCACCAGCACAGCCCCGAGACTGCTGACGGGGCAGAGAATATGGAGTAAGGCACAGCTGCAGGGGCTATTGCTGCCTGGAGTGCTGTTTATATTGACCTCAACCCAGGCACACCTGGGGAGGGCTTGCCGGCAGGGTCAGGCTGCCCAGGTCAGCTAATCCTCAGCCCTCAGGGAATCACATTGCAGAAAATGGACCTCGCTAAGACAGAATATTCGCCAAGGAGAAAAAGGACACAATGCCATTTGCAGCACCGTAGATGAGTCTCGAGGTAATCACGTGACTTGGAGTAAGTCAGAAAGTGAAAGACAAATATCACATCATAGCACTTATAGGTGTTACCTATAAATTGATACCAGGGCAGATATTTCCACGGAGAAGGGCAATCACAGATTCATTAAACAAACTTATGGTTCACCAAAGGAAAGGTGTGAGGATTGAATTCATTACGATATTGGGGTTAACAGACATATACAAACACAGTAGACGTATATAATCACCAAAGACCTACGGAGTACCAAGAGAAGACTACTCAACATTCTGTCATAACGTACATGGGAAAAGGATCCCAGGAAGAACAGACATATGTATATGTGTAAAAGAACCACCTCTTGCACACCTACAACAAGCTAAACGTTGTACTCAAACTTGCTGTAATAAAAAATAAAAAATTAAATTAAGAACACGAACAAGAAGTAGTGAGACAAACTTGAGGGGCTTTCTCCTGGCACATTCCGTTCTACATTCCAATCTAGAACACGACTTCCATTGAGTCTCTGCTGCCATAGTAACCAGAATTGGTAAGGGAGAACTGCTGCCACCTTGTGGCCGTTTCACACAACTGCAGGTTTAATGCCAGCGCTAATGGTCAGTGGATATTCCAAATCATTACAGGCCTGTAAATGACACCTGCCCTGAAAACAAATCCTGGGGTCATATATCGACCAAAAAATTCAAAAGAAGTCCATATTTCAAAACGACAGTTTCAAGAGGCATATTACACGCACATTAGTGTTCTGCTTCTTTTGCTTTCTTTCTTTCTTTGTTAAAAAAAACGGGAATGGAGAAAGGCAACCCTCAGAATGGGCGAAAACGTTCACAAACGAATCAATGGACAAAGGTTTAATCTCCAATATATATAAACAGCTCATGCAGCTTAATATTAATAAAACAAACAACCCAATACAAAAATGGGCAGAAGATCTAAAGAGACGTTTCTTCAAAGAAGACACAGAGATGGCCAAGACGCACATGAAAAGCTGCTCAACATCACTAATTATTAGAGAAATGCAAATCAAAACTACAATGAGGTAAGACCTCACACCTGTTAGAATCGGCATCATCAGATAATCTACAAACAACAAACTCTGGGGAGGGTGTGGACAAAAGGAACCCTCTTCCGCTATTGGTGGGAATGTAAATTGATACAGTCACTATGGAGAACAGTATGGAGGTTCCTTTAAAAAACTAAAAAGAGAATTACCATAGGATCCAGCAATCCCACTTCTGGGCATATACCCAGAGAAAACCATAAATCACAGAGACACATTCACCACAATGTTCATTGCAGCACTATTTACAATAGCCAGGTTATGGAAGCAACATAAATGCCCACAGACAGACGAATGGAAAAAGATGTGGTACATATACAAAATGGAATATTACTCAGCCATAAAAAGGAATGAAACTGGGTCATTTGTAGAGAAGTTGATGGATCTAGGGACTGTCATACAGAGTCAAGTAAGACAGAAAGAGAAAAACAAATATTGTATATTAATGCCTATATGTGGAACCTAGAAAAATGGTAGAGATGAACTGGTTTGCAGGGCAGAAATAGAGACACAGAGGTAGAGAACAAACGTATGGACACAAAGTGGGGGAAGCCATGGGGTGGTGGTGGTGGGAAGAGTTGGGAGATTAGGATTGACCTGTATACATGTCTATGCATAAAATAGATAACTAATAATAACCTACTGTATAAAAAAAATAACTAAAATTAAATTTCAAAATTTTAAAAAATAAAATGTAAAAATAAAACAGAAAAAAAGTTCTTCCATTCACACTGATGTATTTATACGAATGAATTATTTCCATGCTTATATCTATAAATACATAAATGAGGAATAAAATCTAACTTGAACCAAAAAAGAAAAAAAAACTGAACCTAAGAATTATACAGAGGAAAACACTACGAAGGCACTTGCTCCAGTGGTAAACAATTCTGAAATTGGTCAGAGGTGGGGAATCATCTCCCATACAGCCAGCAGCCCCGCCCGCCCACGCAAGGAGCATCCTCATTGCAAAGCTGGGAGACCGTGCCGAGGCTTCTGTGAGTAAACGTGAGCTGAGCCCCAGGCCAGATGCTGCTGAACTGTTCCCACCCTTCCCAGGTGAAACACCTGAATATGTACAAGGGCTTGAAAGCCTAGAGGAAGGGCCGTGGAGCCACACCAGCGACAGCACGCAGGCCAACTTGGTGCCTGCAGGTCAGCCAGAATGGTACTGCCACGGGCGCTCTTCTGGAAGCTTTCTATTGCCCTGCCTGAGATACCCCTCCTGTCCCGGCCCCCACTCCTTTTTTTCCTTCCTCACCTCAGCCCGGAGAGATATTCCAGTGGAAGTTATGGGTGACACATCCTCTTCTTTACAGGTGGCAGCCTGGCAACTCCTGCCGAAAGTCCAGCAGAGCCCCACTCACACTGGGCCACCCACAAAGCCGTGGACCCTCACACCCTCCCACCAGCACAGCCCCGAGACTGCTGACGGGGCAGAGAATATGGAGTAAGGCACAGCTGCAGGGGCTATTGCTGCCTGGAGTGCTGTTTATATTGACCTCAACCCAGGCACACCTGGGTAGGGCTTGCCGGCAGGGTCAGGCTGCCCAGGTCAGCTAATCCTCAGCCCTCAGGGAATCACATTGCAGAAAATGGACCTCGCTAAGACAGAATATTCGCCAAGGAGAAAAAGGACACAATGCCATTTGCAGCACCGTAGATGAGTCTCGAGGTAATCACGTGACTTGGAGTAAGTCAGAAAGTGAAAGACACATATCATATCATATCACTTATAGGTGTTACCTATAAATTGATACCAGGGCAGATATTTCCACGGAGAAGGGCAATCACAGATTCATTAAACAAACTTATGCTTCACCAAAGGAAAGGTGTGAGGATTGAATTCATTACGATATTGGGGTTAAGAGACATATACAAACACAGTAGACGTATATAATCACCAAAGACCTACGAAGTACCAAGAGAAGACTACTCAACATTCTGTCATAATGTACATGGGAAAAGGATCCCAGGAAGAACAGACATATGTATATGTGTAAAAGAACCACCTCTTGCACACCTACAACAAGCTAAACGTTGTACTCAAACTTGCTGTAATAAAAAATAAAAAATTAAATTAAAAACACGAACAAGAAGTAGTGAGACAAACTTGAGGGGCTTTCTCCTGGCACATTCCGTTCTACATTCCAATCTAGAACAAGACTTCCATTGAGGCTCTGCTGCCCTAGTAACCAGATTTGGTAAGGGAGAACTGCTGCCACCTTGTGGCCGTTTCACACAACTGCAGGTTTAATGCCAGCGCTAATGGTCAGTGGATATTCCAAATCATTACAGGCCTGTAAATGACACCTGCCCTGAAAACAAATCCTGGGGTCATATATCGACCAAAAAATTCAAAAGACGTCCATATTTCAAAACGACAGTTTCAAGAGGCATATTTCACGCACATTAGTGTTCTGCTTCTTTTGCTTTCTTACTTTCTTTGTTAAAAAAAACGGGAAAGGAGAAAGGCAACCCTCAGAATGGGCAAAAACGTTCACAAACGAATCAATGGACAAAGGTTTAATCTCCAATATATATAAACAGCTCATGCAGCTTAATATTAATAAAACAAACAACCCAATACAAAAATGGGCAGAAGATCTAAAGAGACGTTTCTTCAAAGAAGACACAGAGATGGCCAAGACGCACATGAAAAGCTGCTCAACATCACTAATTATTAGAGAAATGCAAATCAAAACTACAATGAGGTAAGACCTCACACCTGTTAGAATCGGCATCATCAGCTAATCTACAATCAACAAATTCTGGGGAGGGTGTGGACAAAAGGAAGCCTCTTCCGCTATTGGTGGGAATGTAAATTGATACAGTCACTATGGAGAACAGTATGGAGGTTCCTTTAAAAAACTAAAAAGAATTACCATACGATCCAGCAATCCCACTTCTGGGCATATACCCAGAGAAAACCATAAATCACAAAGACACATTCACCACAATGTTCATTGCAGCACTATTTACAATAGCCAGGTAATGGAAGCAACCTAAATGCCCACAGAGAGACGAATGGATAAAGATGTGGTACATATACAAAATGGAATATTACTCAGCCATAAAAAGGAATGAAACTGGGTCATTTGTAGAGAAGTTGATGGATCTAGAGACTGTCATACAGAGTGAAGTAAGCCAGAAAGAGAAAAACAAATATTGTATATTAATGCCTATATGTGGAACCTAGAAAAATGGTAGAGATGAACTGGTTTGCAGGGCAGAAATAGAGACACAGAGGTAGAGAACAAACGTATGGACACAAAGTGGGGGAAGCCATGGGGTGGTGGTGGTGGGATGAGTTGGGAGATTAGGATTGACCTGTATACATGTCTATGCATAAAATAGATAACTAATAATAACCAACTGTATAAAAAAAAATAACTATAATTAAATTTCAAAATTTTAAAAAATAAAATGTAAAAATAAAACAGAAAAAAAGTTCTTCCATTCACACTGATGTATTTATACGAATGAATTATTTCCATGCTTATATCTATAAATACATAAATGAGGAATAAAATCTAACTTGAACCAAAAAAGAAAAAAAAAACTGAACCTAAGAATTATACAGAGGAAAACACTACCAACGCACTTGCTCCAGTGGTAAACAATTCTGAAATTGGTCAGAGGTGGGGAATCATCTCCCATACAGCCAGCAGCCCCGCCCGCCCACGCAAGGAGCATCCTCATTGCAAAGCTGGGAGACCGTGCCGAGGCCTCTGTGAGTAAACGTGAGCTGAGCCCCAGGCCAGATGCTGCTGAACTCTTCCCACCCTTCCCAGGTGAAACACCTGTATATGTACAAGGGCTTGAAAGCCTAGAGGAAGGGCCGTGGAGCCACACCAGCGACAGCACGCAGGCCAACTTGGTGCCTGCAGGTCAGCCAGGATGGTACCGGCCACGGGTGCTCCGCTGGAAGCTTTCTATGGCCCTGCCTGAGATACCCCTCCTGTCCCGGCCCTCACTCCTTTTTTTCCTTCCTCACCTCAGCCCGGAGAGATATTCCAGTGGAAGTTATGGGTGACACATCCTCTTCTTTACAGGTGGCAGCCTGGCAACTCCTGCCGAAAGTCCAGCAGAGCCCCACTCACACCGGGCCCCCCACAAAGCCGTGGACCCTCACACCCTCCCACCAACACAGCCCCGAGACTGCTGACGGGGCAGAGAATATGGAGTCAGGCACAGCTGTAGGGGCTATTGCTGCCTGGAGTGCTGTTTATATTGACCTCAACCCAGGCACACCTGGGGAGGGCTTGCCGGCAGGGTCAGGCTGCCCAGGTCAGCTAATCCTCAACCTCAGGGAATCACATTGCAGAATATGGACCTCGCTAAGACAGAATATTCGCCAAGGAAAAAAAGGACACAATGCCATTTGCAGCATCGTAGATGAGTCTCGAGGTAATCACGTGACTTGGAGTAAGTCAGAAAGTGAAAGACACATATCATATCATATCACTTATAGGTGTTACCTATAAATTGATACCAGGGCAGATATTTCCACGGAGAAGGGCAATCACAGATTCATTAAACAAACTTATGGTTCACCAAAGGAAAGGTGTGAGGATTGAATTCATTACGATATTCGTGTTAACAGACAGATACAAACACAGTAGACGTATATAATCACCAAAGACCTACGGAGTACCAAGAGAAGACTACTCAACATTCTGTCATAACGTACATGGGAAAAGGATCCCAGGAAGAACAGACATATGTATATGTGTAAAAGAACCACCTCTTGCACACCTACAACAAGCTAAACGTTGTACTCAAACTTGCTGTAATAAAAAATAAAAAATTAAATTAAAAACACGAACAAGAAGTAGTGAGACAAACTTGACGGCTTTCTCCTGGCACATTCCGTTCTACATTCCAATCTAGAACACGACTTCCATTGAGGCTCTGCTGCCCTAGTAACCAGATTTGGTAAGGGAGAACTGCTGCCACCTTGTGGCCGTTTCACACAACTGCAGGTTTAATGCCAGCGCTAATGGTCAGTGGATATTCCAAATCATTACAGGCCTGTAAATGACACCTGCCCTGAAAACAAATCCTGGGGTCATATATCGACCAAAAAATTCAAAAGACGTCCATATTTCAAAACGACAGTTTCAAGAGGCATATTTCACGCACATTAGTGTTCTGCTTCTTTTGCTTTCTTTCTTTCTTTGTTAAAAAAAACGGGAATGGAGAAAGGCAACCCTCAGAATGGGCGAAAACGTTCACAAACGAATCAATGGACAAAGGTTTAATCTCCAATATATATAAACAGCTCATGCAGCTTAATATTAATAAAACAAACAACCCAATACAAAAATGGGCAGAAGATCTAAAGAGACGTTTCTTCAAAGAAGACACAGAGATGGCCAAGACGCACATGAAAAGCTGCTCAACATCACTAATTATTAGAGAAATGCAAATCAAAACTACAATGAGGTAAGACCTCACACCTGTTAGAATCGGCATCATCAGATAATCTACAATCAACAAATTCTGGGGACGGTGTGGACAAAAGGAACCCTCTTCCGCTATTGGTGGGAATGTAAATTGATACAGTCACTATGGAGAACAGTATGGAGGTTCCTTTAAAAAACTAAAAAGAGAATTACCATAGGATCCAGCAATCCCACTTCTGGGCATATACCCAGAGAAAACCATAAATCACAGAGACACATTCACCACAATGTTCATTGCAGCACTATTTACAATAGCCAGGTTATGGAAGCAACATAAATGCCCACAGACAGACGAATGGATAAAGATGTGGTACATATATAAAATGGAATATTACTCAGCCATAAAAAGGAATGAAACTGGGTCATTTGTAGAGAAGTTGATGGATCTAGAGACTGTCATACAGAGTGAAGTAAGCCAGAAAGAGAAAAACAAATATTGTATATTAATGCCTATATGTGGAACCTAGAAAAATGGTAGAGATGAACTGGTTTGCAGGGCAGAAATAGAGACACAGAGGTAGAGAACAAACGTATGGACACAAAGTGGGGGAAGCCATGGGGTGGTGGTGGTGAGATGAGTTGGGAGATTAGGATTGACCTGTATACATGTCTATGCATAAAATAGATAACTAATAATAACCTACTGTATAAAAAAATAACTAAAATTAAATTTCAAAATTTTAAAAAATAAAATGTAAAAATAAAACAGAAAAAAAGTTCTTCCATTCACACTGATGTATTTATACGAATGAATTATTTCCATGCTTATATCTATAAATACATAAATGAGGAATAAAATCTAACTTGAACCAAAAAAGAAAAAAAAAAAACTGAACCTAACAGTTATACAGAGGAAAACACTACCAAGGCACTTGCTCCAGGGGTAAACAATTCTGAAATTGGTCAGAGGTGGGGAATCATCTCCCATACAGCCAGCAGCCCCGCCCGCCCACGCAAGGAGCATCCTCATTGCAAAGCTGGGAGACCGTGCCGAGGCCTCTGTGAGTAAACGTGAGCTGAGCCCCAGGCCAGATGCTGCTGAACTGTTCCCAC